>NC_134357.1:286790885-286944281 GCF_048569485.1 Anomaloglossus baeobatrachus | reverse complement strand
TAAATCCAGCGCCTTAGACCGCTCGGCCATGCTACCTGGGTGAAAAGCGATAAAATGTCCTTGGAGTAAGGGAAGTATAGCTGATTTTATTTTAAAGTAGTGTATGTGTGCTAACGGGCATATCTCTCTCCAACAGGACAAAGCAATAATTCTGAGAATTGTCTTTTCCTAAACATCAAAATGTACAAGTATCATATGAAAAGATTAAAGGATAAGCTCATTTAAAAGTAAGCAAATCATTAAGCTACATGAGATAAGAATTTGAAAACCTCAGAGGTAGTGGAGGTGGCAGCAGAGGGATTCAAGCCCACACACCCAAAGAGACTGCAGCCTTAATCCAGCACATCTAGACTCCACGACCATGACACTGCAAATGCTTGCTCCATTAAATAGCAAAACTGTTCAGGTATTTCTGAAAACTCACTGATTTACCTAATTTGATCATCATCACAAGATTGTTCTTTGCACAACCCAATCTACTATTAAATTCGACTTTTCATGAACTTCCTGACTGCAAAAGCTGGCAGCAGTGGGATTTGAACCCACGCCTCCAAAGAGACTGGAGCCTTAATCCAGCGCCTTAGACCGCTCGGCCATGCTACCTGGATGACAGCCGTGTCAACTTCCTTGGAGTAAGGCAAGTATAGCTGATTTCATTTTAAAGTAGTGTATGTGTGGTAATGGGCATATCACTCTCCAAAAAGACAAAGCAATAATTCTGAGAATTGTCTTTTCCTAAACATCAAAATATACAAGTATCATATGAAAAGATTAAAGGATAAGCTCAGTAAAAAGTAAGCAAATCATTACGCTACATGAGATAAGAATTTGAAAACCTCCGAGGTAGTAAGAGTGGCACCAGCGGGATTCAAACCCACACACCCAAAGAGACTGCAACCTTAAACCAGCACATCTAGACCCCACGAACCATGTTGCTGCAAATGCTTCCTCGATTCCATACTGACACAGTCCAGGTATTTCTGAAAACTCACTGATTTACCTAATTTGCTAATCGTCACAAGATTGTTCTTTGCCCAACACTAAAAGCTGGCAGCAGTGGGATTTGAACCCACGCCTCCAAAGAGACTGGAGCCTAAATCCAGCGCCTTAGACCGCTCGGCCATGCTACCTGGGTGAAAAGCGATAAAATGTCCTTGGAGTAAGGGAAGTATAGCTGATTTTATTTTAAAGTAGTGTATGTGTGCTAACGGGCATATCTCTCTCCAACAGGACAAAGCAATAATTCTGAGAATTGTCTTTTCCTAAACATCAAAATGTACAAGTATCATATGAAAAGATTAAAGGATAAGCTCATTTAAAAGTAAGCAAATCATTAAGCTACATGAGATAAGAATTTGAAAACCTCAGAGGTAGTGGAGGTGGCAGCAGAGGGATTCAAGCCCACACACCCAAAGAGACTGCAGCCTTAATCCAGCACATCTAGACTCCACGACCATGACACTGCAAATGCTTGCTCCATTAAATAGCAAAACTGTTCAGGTATTTCTGAAAACTCACTGATTTACCTAATTTGATCATCATCACAAGATTGTTCTTTGCACAACCCAATCTACTATTAAATTCGACTTTTCATGAACTTCCTGACTGCAAAAGCTGGCAGCAGTGGGATTTGAACCCACGCCTCCAAAGAGACTGGAGCCTTAATCCAGCGCCTTAGACCGCTCGGCCATGCTACCTGGATGACAGCCGTGTCAACTTCCTTGGAGTAAGGCAAGTATAGCTGATTTCATTTTAAAGTAGTGTATGTGTGGTAATGGGCATATCACTCTCCAAAAAGACAAAGCAATAATTCTGAGAATTGTCTTTTCCTAAACATCAAAATATACAAGTATCATATGAAAAGATTAAAGGATAAGCTCAGTAAAAAGTAAGCAAATCATTACGCTACATGAGATAAGAATTTGAAAACCTCCGAGGTAGTAAGAGTGGCACCAGCGGGATTCAAACCCACACACCCAAAGAGACTGCAACCTTAAACCAGCACATCTAGACCCCACGAACCATGTTGCTGCAAATGCTTCCTCGATTCCATACTGACACAGTCAAGGTATTTCTGAAAACTCACTGATTTACCTAATTTGCTAATCGTCACAAGATTGTTCTTTGCCCAACACTAAAAGCTGGCAGCAGTGGGATTTGAACCCACGCCTCCAAAGAGACTGGAGCCTAAATCCAGCGCCTTAGACCGCTCGGCCATGCTACCTGGGTGAAAAGCGATAAAATGTCCTTGGAGTAAGGGAAGTATAGCTGATTTTATTTTAAAGTAGTGTATGTGTGCTAACGGGCATATCTCTCTCCAACAGGACAAAGCAATAATTCTGAGAATTGTCTTTTCCTAAACATCAAAATGTACAAGTATCATATGAAAAGATTAAAGGATAAGCTCATTTAAAAGTAAGCAAATCATTAAGCTACATGAGATAAGAATTTGAAAACCTCAGAGGTAGTGGAGGTGCAGCAGAGGGATTCAAGCCCCACACACCCAAAGAGACTGCAGCCTTAATCCAGCACATCTAGACTCCACGACCATGACACTGCAAATGCTTGCTCCATTAAATAGCAAAACTGTTCAGGTATTTCTGAAAACTCACTGATTTACCTAATTTGATCATCATCACAAGATTGTTCTTTGCACAACCCAATCTACTATTAAATTCGACTTTTCATGAACTTCCTGACTGCAAAAGCTGGCAGCAGTGGGATTTGAACCCACGCCTCCAAAGAGACTGGAGCCTTAATCCAGCGCCTTAGACCGCTCGGCCATGCTACCTGGATGACAGCCGTGTCAACTTCCTTGGAGTAAGGCAAGTATAGCTGATTTCATTTTAAAGTAGTGTATGTGTGGTAATGGGCATATCACTCTCCAAAAAGACAAAGCAATAATTCTGAGAATTGTCTTTTCCTAAACATCAAAATATACAAGTATCATATGAAAAGATTAAAGGATAAGCTCAGTAAAAAGTAAGCAAATCATTACGCTACATGAGATAAGAATTTGAAAACCTCCGAGGTAGTAAGAGTGGCACCAGCGGGATTCAAACCCACACACCCAAAGAGACTGCAACCTTAAACCAGCACATCTAGACCCCACGAACCATGTTGCTGCAAATGCTTCCTCGATTCCATACTGACACAGTCCAGGTATTTCTGAAAACTCACTGATTTACCTAATTTGCTAATCGTCACAAGATTGTTCTTTGCCCAACACTAAAAGCTGGCAGCAGTGGGATTTGAACCCACGCCTCCAAAGAGACTGGAGCCTAAATCCAGCGCCTTAGACCGCTCGGCCATGCTACCTGGGTGAAAAGCGATAAAATGTCCTTGGAGTAAGGGAAGTATAGCTGATTTTATTTTAAAGTAGTGTATGTGTGCTAACGGGCATATCTCTCTCCAACAGGACAAAGCAATAATTCTGAGAATTGTCTTTTCCTAAACATCAAAATGTACAAGTATCATATGAAAAGATTAAAGGATAAGCTCATTTAAAAGTAAGCAAATCATTAAGCTACATGAGATAAGAATTTGAAAACCTCAGAGGTAGTGGAGGTGGCAGCAGAGGGATTCAAGCCCACACACCCAAAGAGACTGCAGCCTTAATCCAGCACATCTAGACTCCACGACCATGACACTGCAAATGCTTGCTCCATTAAATAGCAAAACTGTTCAGGTATTTCTGAAAACTCACTGATTTACCTAATTTGATCATCATCACAAGATTGTTCTTTGCACAACCCAATCTACTATTAAATTCGACTTTTCATGAACTTCCTGACTGCAAAAGCTGGCAGCAGTGGGATTTGAACCCACGCCTCCAAAGAGACTGGAGCCTTAATCCAGCGCCTTAGACCGCTCGGGCCATGCTACCTGGATGACAGCCGTGTCAACTTCCTTGGAGTAAGGCAAGTATAGCTGATTTCATTTTAAAGTAGTGTATGTGTGGTAATGGGCATATCACTCTCCAAAAAGACAAAGCAATAATTCTGAGAATTGTCTTTTCCTAAACATCAAAATATACAAGTATCATATGAAAAGATTAAAGGATAAGCTCAGTAAAAAGTAAGCAAATCATTACGCTACATGAGATAAGAATTTGAAAACCTCCGAGGTAGTAAGAGTGGCACCAGCGGGATTCAAACCCACACACCCAAAGAGACTGCAACCTTAAACCAGCACATCTAGACCCCACGAACCATGTTGCTGCAAATGCTTCCTCGATTCCATACTGACACAGTCAAGGTATTTCTGAAAACTCACTGATTTACCTAATTTGCTAATCGTCACAAGATTGTTCTTTGCCCAACACTAAAAGCTGGCAGCAGTGGGATTTGAACCCACGCCTCCAAAGAGACTGGAGCCTAAATCCAGCGCCTTAGACCGCTCGGCCATGCTACCTGGGTGAAAAGCGATAAAATGTCCTTGGAGTAAGGGAAGTATAGCTGATTTTATTTTAAAGTAGTGTATGTGTGCTAACGGGCATATCTCTCTCCAACAGGACAAAGCAATAATTCTGAGAATTGTCTTTTCCTAAACATCAAAATGTACAAGTATCATATGAAAAGATTAAAGGATAAGCTCATTTAAAAGTAAGCAAATCATTAAGCTACATGAGATAAGAATTTGAAAACCTCAGAGGTAGTGGAGGTGGCAGCAGAGGGATTCAAGCCCACACACCCAAAGAGACTGCAGCCTTAATCCAGCACATCTAGACTCCACGACCATGACACTGCAAATGCTTGCTCCATTAAATAGCAAAACTGTTCAGGTATTTCTGAAAACTCACTGATTTACCTAATTTGATCATCATCACAAGATTGTTCTTTGCACAACCCAATCTACTATTAAATTCGACTTTTCATGAACTTCCTGACTGCAAAAGCTGGCAGCAGTGGGATTTGAACCCACGCCTCCAAAGAGACTGGAGCCTTAATCCAGCGCCTTAGACCGCTCGGCCATGCTACCTGGATGACAGCCGTGTCAACTTCCTTGGAGTAAGGCAAGTATAGCTGATTTCATTTTAAAGTAGTGTATGTGTGGTAATGGGCATATCACTCTCCAAAAAGACAAAGCAATAATTCTGAGAATTGTCTTTTCCTAAACATCAAAATATACAAGTATCATATGAAAAGATTAAAGGATAAGCTCAGTAAAAAGTAAGCAAATCATTACGCTACATGAGATAAGAATTTGAAAACCTCCGAGGTAGTAAGAGTGGCACCAGCGGGATTCAAACCCACACACCCAAAGAGACTGCAACCTTAAACCAGCACATCTAGACCCCACGAACCATGTTGCTGCAAATGCTTCCTCGATTCCATACTGACACAGTCCAGGTATTTCTGAAAACTCACTGATTTACCTAATTTGCTAATCGTCACAAGATTGTTCTTTGCCCAACACTAAAAGCTGGCAGCAGTGGGATTTGAACCCACGCCTCCAAAGAGACTGGAGCCTAAATCCAGCGCCTTAGACCGCTCGGCCATGCTACCTGGGTGAAAAGCGATAAAATGTCCTTGGAGTAAGGGAAGTATAGCTGATTTTATTTTAAAGTAGTGTATGTGTGCTAACGGGCATATCTCTCTCCAACAGGACAAAGCAATAATTCTGAGAATTGTCTTTTCCTAAACATCAAAATGTACAAGTATCATATGAAAAGATTAAAGGATAAGCTCATTTAAAAGTAAGCAAATCATTAAGCTACATGAGATAAGAATTTGAAAACCTCAGAGGTAGTGGAGGTGGCAGCAGAGGGATTCAAGCCCACACACCCAAAGAGACTGCAGCCTTAATCCAGCACATCTAGACTCCACGACCATGACACTGCAAATGCTTGCTCCATTAAATAGCAAAACTGTTCAGGTATTTCTGAAAACTCACTGATTTACCTAATTTGATCATCATCACAAGATTGTTCTTTGCACAACCCAATCTACTATTAAATTCGACTTTTCATGAACTTCCTGACTGCAAAAGCTGGCAGCAGTGGGATTTGAACCCACGCCTCCAAAGAGACTGGAGCCTTAATCCAGCGCCTTAGACCGCTCGGCCATGCTACCTGGATGACAGCCGTGTCAACTTCCTTGGAGTAAGGCAAGTATAGCTGATTTCATTTTAAAGTAGTGTATGTGTGGTAATGGGCATATCACTCTCCAAAAAGACAAAGCAATAATTCTGAGAATTGTCTTTTCCTAAACATCAAAATATACAAGTATCATATGAAAAGATTAAAGGATAAGCTCAGTAAAAAGTAAGCAAATCATTACGCTACATGAGATAAGAATTTGAAAACCTCCGAGGTAGTAAGAGTGGCACCAGCGGGATTCAAACCCACACACCCAAAGAGACTGCAACCTTAAACCAGCACATCTAGACCCCACGAACCATGTTGCTGCAAATGCTTCCTCGATTCCATACTGACACAGTCAAGGTATTTCTGAAAACTCACTGATTTACCTAATTTGCTAATCGTCACAAGATTGTTCTTTGCCCAACACTAAAAGCTGGCAGCAGTGGGATTTGAACCCACGCCTCCAAAGAGACTGGAGCCTAAATCCAGCGCCTTAGACCGCTCGGCCATGCTACCTGGGTGAAAAGCGATAAAATGTCCTTGGAGTAAGGGAAGTATAGCTGATTTTATTTTAAAGTAGTGTATGTGTGCTAACGGGCATATCTCTCTCCAACAGGACAAAGCAATAATTCTGAGAATTGTCTTTTCCTAAACATCAAAATGTACAAGTATCATATGAAAAGATTAAAGGATAAGCTCATTTAAAAGTAAGCAAATCATTAAGCTACATGAGATAAGAATTTGAAAACCTCAGAGGTAGTGGAGGTGGCAGCAGAGGGATTCAAGCCCACACACCCAAAGAGACTGCAGCCTTAATCCAGCACATCTAGACTCCACGACCATGACACTGCAAATGCTTGCTCCATTAAATAGCAAAACTGTTCAGGTATTTCTGAAAACTCACTGATTTACCTAATTTGATCATCATCACAAGATTGTTCTTTGCACAACCCAATCTACTATTAAATTCGACTTTTCATGAACTTCCTGACTGCAAAAGCTGGCAGCAGTGGGATTTGAACCCACGCCTCCAAAGAGACTGGAGCCTTAATCCAGCGCCTTAGACCGCTCGGCCATGCTACCTGGATGACAGCCGTGTCAACTTCCTTGGAGTAAGGCAAGTATAGCTGATTTCATTTTAAAGTAGTGTATGTGTGGTAATGGGCATATCACTCTCCAAAAAGACAAAGCAATAATTCTGAGAATTGTCTTTTCCTAAACATCAAAATATACAAGTATCATATGAAAAGATTAAAGGATAAGCTCAGTAAAAAGTAAGCAAATCATTACGCTACATGAGATAAGAATTTGAAAACCTCCGAGGTAGTAAGAGTGGCACCAGCGGGATTCAAACCCACACACCCAAAGAGACTGCAACCTTAAACCAGCACATCTAGACCCCACGAACCATGTTGCTGCAAATGCTTCCTCGATTCCATACTGACACAGTCAAGGTATTTCTGAAAACTCACTGATTTACCTAATTTGCTAATCGTCACAAGATTGTTCTTTGCCCAACACTAAAAGCTGGCAGCAGTGGGATTTGAACCCACGCCTCCAAAGAGACTGGAGCCTAAATCCAGCGCCTTAGACCGCTCGGCCATGCTACCTGGGTGAAAAGCGATAAAATGTCCTTGGAGTAAGGGAAGTATAGCTGATTTTATTTTAAAGTAGTGTATGTGTGCTAACGGGCATATCTCTCTCCAACAGGACAAAGCAATAATTCTGAGAATTGTCTTTTCCTAAACATCAAAATGTACAAGTATCATATGAAAAGATTAAAGGATAAGCTCATTTAAAAGTAAGCAAATCATTAAGCTACATGAGATAAGAATTTGAAAACCTCAGAGGTAGTGGAGGTGGCAGCAGAGGGATTCAAGCCCACACACCCAAAGAGACTGCAGCCTTAATCCAGCACATCTAGACTCCACGACCATGACACTGCAAATGCTTGCTCCATTAAATAGCAAAACTGTTCAGGTATTTCTGAAAACTCACTGATTTACCTAATTTGATCATCATCACAAGATTGTTCTTTGCACAACCCAATCTACTATTAAATTCGACTTTTCATGAACTTCCTGACTGCAAAAGCTGGCAGCAGTGGGATTTGAACCCACGCCTCCAAAGAGACTGGAGCCTTAATCCAGCGCCTTAGACCGCTCGGCCATGCTACCTGGATGACAGCCGTGTCAACTTCCTTGGAGTAAGGCAAGTATAGCTGATTTCATTTTAAAGTAGTGTATGTGTGGTAATGGGCATATCACTCTCCAAAAAGACAAAGCAATAATTCTGAGAATTGTCTTTTCCTAAACATCAAAATATACAAGTATCATATGAAAAGATTAAAGGATAAGCTCAGTAAAAAGTAAGCAAATCATTACGCTACATGAGATAAGAATTTGAAAACCTCCGAGGTAGTAAGAGTGGCACCAGCGGGATTCAAACCCACACACCCAAAGAGACTGCAACCTTAAACCAGCACATCTAGACCCCACGAACCATGTTGCTGCAAATGCTTCCTCGATTCCATACTGACACAGTCCAGGTATTTCTGAAAACTCACTGATTTACCTAATTTGCTAATCGTCACAAGATTGTTCTTTGCCCAACACTAAAAGCTGGCAGCAGTGGGATTTGAACCCACGCCTCCAAAGAGACTGGAGCCTAAATCCAGCGCCTTAGACCGCTCGGCCATGCTACCTGGGTGAAAAGCGATAAAATGTCCTTGGAGTAAGGGAAGTATAGCTGATTTTATTTTAAAGTAGTGTATGTGTGCTAACGGGCATATCTCTCTCCAACAGGACAAAGCAATAATTCTGAGAATTGTCTTTTCCTAAACATCAAAATGTACAAGTATCATATGAAAAGATTAAAGGATAAGCTCATTTAAAAGTAAGCAAATCATTAAGCTACATGAGATAAGAATTTGAAAACCTCAGAGGTAGTGGAGGTGGCAGCAGAGGGATTCAAGCCCACACACCCAAAGAGACTGCAGCCTTAATCCAGCACATCTAGACTCCACGACCATGACACTGCAAATGCTTGCTCCATTAAATAGCAAAACTGTTCAGGTATTTCTGAAAACTCACTGATTTACCTAATTTGATCATCATCACAAGATTGTTCTTTGCACAACCCAATCTACTATTAAATTCGACTTTTCATGAACTTCCTGACTGCAAAAGCTGGCAGCAGTGGGATTTGAACCCACGCCTCCAAAGAGACTGGAGCCTTAATCCAGCGCCTTAGACCGCTCGGCCATGCTACCTGGATGACAGCCGTGTCAACTTCCTTGGAGTAAGGCAAGTATAGCTGATTTCATTTTAAAGTAGTGTATGTGTGGTAATGGGCATATCACTCTCCAAAAAGACAAAGCAATAATTCTGAGAATTGTCTTTTCCTAAACATCAAAATATACAAGTATCATATGAAAAGATTAAAGGATAAGCTCAGTAAAAAGTAAGCAAATCATTACGCTACATGAGATAAGAATTTGAAAACCTCCGAGGTAGTAAGAGTGGCACCAGCGGGATTCAAACCCACACACCCAAAGAGACTGCAACCTTAAACCAGCACATCTAGACCCCACGAACCATGTTGCTGCAAATGCTTCCTCGATTCCATACTGACACAGTCCAGGTATTTCTGAAAACTCACTGATTTACCTAATTTGCTAATCGTCACAAGATTGTTCTTTGCCCAACACTAAAAGCTGGCAGCAGTGGGATTTGAACCCACGCCTCCAAAGAGACTGGAGCCTAAATCCAGCGCCTTAGACCGCTCGGCCATGCTACCTGGGTGAAAAGCGATAAAATGTCCTTGGAGTAAGGGAAGTATAGCTGATTTTATTTTAAAGTAGTGTATGTGTGCTAACGGGCATATCTCTCTCCAACAGGACAAAGCAATAATTCTGAGAATTGTCTTTTCCTAAACATCAAAATGTACAAGTATCATATGAAAAGATTAAAGGATAAGCTCATTTAAAAGTAAGCAAATCATTAAGCTACATGAGATAAGAATTTGAAAACCTCAGAGGTAGTGGAGGTGGCAGCAGAGGGATTCAAGCCCACACACCCAAAGAGACTGCAGCCTTAATCCAGCACATCTAGACTCCACGACCATGACACTGCAAATGCTTGCTCCATTAAATAGCAAAACTGTTCAGGTATTTCTGAAAACTCACTGATTTACCTAATTTGATCATCATCACAAGATTGTTCTTTGCACAACCCAATCTACTATTAAATTCGACTTTTCATGAACTTCCTGACTGCAAAAGCTGGCAGCAGTGGGATTTGAACCCACGCCTCCAAAGAGACTGGAGCCTTAATCCAGCGCCTTAGACCGCTCGGCCATGCTACCTGGATGACAGCCGTGTCAACTTCCTTGGAGTAAGGCAAGTATAGCTGATTTCATTTTAAAGTAGTGTATGTGTGGTAATGGGCATATCACTCTCCAAAAAGACAAAGCAATAATTCTGAGAATTGTCTTTTCCTAAACATCAAAATATACAAGTATCATATGAAAAGATTAAAGGATAAGCTCAGTAAAAAGTAAGCAAATCATTACGCTACATGAGATAAGAATTTGAAAACCTCCGAGGTAGTAAGAGTGGCACCAGCGGGATTCAAACCCACACACCCAAAGAGACTGCAACCTTAAACCAGCACATCTAGACCCCACGAACCATGTTGCTGCAAATGCTTCCTCGATTCCATACTGACACAGTCCAGGTATTTCTGAAAACTCACTGATTTACCTAATTTGCTAATCGTCACAAGATTGTTCTTTGCCCAACACTAAAAGCTGGCAGCAGTGGGATTTGAACCCACGCCTCCAAAGAGACTGGAGCCTAAATCCAGCGCCTTAGACCGCTCGGCCATGCTACCTGGGTGAAAAGCGATAAAATGTCCTTGGAGTAAGGGAAGTATAGCTGATTTTATTTTAAAGTAGTGTATGTGTGCTAACGGGCATATCTCTCTCCAACAGGACAAAGCAATAATTCTGAGAATTGTCTTTTCCTAAACATCAAAATGTACAAGTATCATATGAAAAGATTAAAGGATAAGCTCATTTAAAAGTAAGCAAATCATTAAGCTACATGAGATAAGAATTTGAAAACCTCAGAGGTAGTGGAGGTGGCAGCAGAGGGATTCAAGCCCACACACCCAAAGAGACTGCAGCCTTAATCCAGCACATCTAGACTCCACGACCATGACACTGCAAATGCTTGCTCCATTAAATAGCAAAACTGTTCAGGTATTTCTGAAAACTCACTGATTTACCTAATTTGATCATCATCACAAGATTGTTCTTTGCACAACCCAATCTACTATTAAATTCGACTTTTCATGAACTTCCTGACTGCAAAAGCTGGCAGCAGTGGGATTTGAACCCACGCCTCCAAAGAGACTGGAGCCTTAATCCAGCGCCTTAGACCGCTCGGCCATGCTACCTGGATGACAGCCGTGTCAACTTCCTTGGAGTAAGGCAAGTATAGCTGATTTCATTTTAAAGTAGTGTATGTGTGGTAATGGGCATATCACTCTCCAAAAAGACAAAGCAATAATTCTGAGAATTGTCTTTTCCTAAACATCAAAATATACAAGTATCATATGAAAAGATTAAAGGATAAGCTCAGTAAAAAGTAAGCAAATCATTACGCTACATGAGATAAGAATTTGAAAACCTCCGAGGTAGTAAGAGTGGCACCAGCGGGATTCAAACCCACACACCCAAAGAGACTGCAACCTTAAACCAGCACATCTAGACCCCACGAACCATGTTGCTGCAAATGCTTCCTCGATTCCATACTGACACAGTCAAGGTATTTCTGAAAACTCACTGATTTACCTAATTTGCTAATCGTCACAAGATTGTTCTTTGCCCAACACTAAAAGCTGGCAGCAGTGGGATTTGAACCCACGCCTCCAAAGAGACTGGAGCCTAAATCCAGCGCCTTAGACCGCTCGGCCATGCTACCTGGGTGAAAAGCGATAAAATGTCCTTGGAGTAAGGGAAGTATAGCTGATTTTATTTTAAAGTAGTGTATGTGTGCTAACGGGCATATCTCTCTCCAACAGGACAAAGCAATAATTCTGAGAATTGTCTTTTCCTAAACATCAAAATGTACAAGTATCATATGAAAAGATTAAAGGATAAGCTCATTTAAAAGTAAGCAAATCATTAAGCTACATGAGATAAGAATTTGAAAACCTCAGAGGTAGTGGAGGTGGCAGCAGAGGGATTCAAGCCCACACACCCAAAGAGACTGCAGCCTTAATCCAGCACATCTAGACTCCACGACCATGACACTGCAAATGCTTGCTCCATTAAATAGCAAAACTGTTCAGGTATTTCTGAAAACTCACTGATTTACCTAATTTGATCATCATCACAAGATTGTTCTTTGCACAACCCAATCTACTATTAAATTCGACTTTTCATGAACTTCCTGACTGCAAAAGCTGGCAGCAGTGGGATTTGAACCCACGCCTCCAAAGAGACTGGAGCCTTAATCCAGCGCCTTAGACCGCTCGGCCATGCTACCTGGATGACAGCCGTGTCAACTTCCTTGGAGTAAGGCAAGTATAGCTGATTTCATTTTAAAGTAGTGTATGTGTGGTAATGGGCATATCACTCTCCAAAAAGACAAAGCAATAATTCTGAGAATTGTCTTTTCCTAAACATCAAAATATACAAGTATCATATGAAAAGATTAAAGGATAAGCTCAGTAAAAAGTAAGCAAATCATTACGCTACATGAGATAAGAATTTGAAAACCTCCGAGGTAGTAAGAGTGGCACCAGCGGGATTCAAACCCACACACCCAAAGAGACTGCAACCTTAAACCAGCACATCTAGACCCCACGAACCATGTTGCTGCAAATGCTTCCTCGATTCCATACTGACACAGTCAAGGTATTTCTGAAAACTCACTGATTTACCTAATTTGCTAATCGTCACAAGATTGTTCTTTGCCCAACACTAAAAGCTGGCAGCAGTGGGATTTGAACCCACGCCTCCAAAGAGACTGGAGCCTAAATCCAGCGCCTTAGACCGCTCGGCCATGCTACCTGGGTGAAAAGCGATAAAATGTCCTTGGAGTAAGGGAAGTATAGCTGATTTTATTTTAAAGTAGTGTATGTGTGCTAACGGGCATATCTCTCTCCAACAGGACAAAGCAATAATTCTGAGAATTGTCTTTTCCTAAACATCAAAATGTACAAGTATCATATGAAAAGATTAAAGGATAAGCTCATTTAAAAGTAAGCAAATCATTAAGCTACATGAGATAAGAATTTGAAAACCTCAGAGGTAGTGGAGGTGGCAGCAGAGGGATTCAAGCCCACACACCCAAAGAGACTGCAGCCTTAATCCAGCACATCTAGACTCCACGACCATGACACTGCAAATGCTTGCTCCATTAAATAGCAAAACTGTTCAGGTATTTCTGAAAACTCACTGATTTACCTAATTTGATCATCATCACAAGATTGTTCTTTGCACAACCCAATCTACTATTAAATTCGACTTTTCATGAACTTCCTGACTGCAAAAGCTGGCAGCAGTGGGATTTGAACCCACGCCTCCAAAGAGACTGGAGCCTTAATCCAGCGCCTTAGACCGCTCGGCCATGCTACCTGGATGACAGCCGTGTCAACTTCCTTGGAGTAAGGCAAGTATAGCTGATTTCATTTTAAAGTAGTGTATGTGTGGTAATGGGCATATCACTCTCCAAAAAGACAAAGCAATAATTCTGAGAATTGTCTTTTCCTAAACATCAAAATATACAAGTATCATATGAAAAGATTAAAGGATAAGCTCAGTAAAAAGTAAGCAAATCATTACGCTACATGAGATAAGAATTTGAAAACCTCCGAGGTAGTAAGAGTGGCACCAGCGGGATTCAAACCCACACACCCAAAGAGACTGCAACCTTAAACCAGCACATCTAGACCCCACGAACCATGTTGCTGCAAATGCTTCCTCGATTCCATACTGACACAGTCCAGGTATTTCTGAAAACTCACTGATTTACCTAATTTGCTAATCGTCACAAGATTGTTCTTTGCCCAACACTAAAAGCTGGCAGCAGTGGGATTTGAACCCACGCCTCCAAAGAGACTGGAGCCTAAATCCAGCGCCTTAGACCGCTCGGCCATGCTACCTGGGTGAAAAGCGATAAAATGTCCTTGGAGTAAGGGAAGTATAGCTGATTTTATTTTAAAGTAGTGTATGTGTGCTAACGGGCATATCTCTCTCCAACAGGACAAAGCAATAATTCTGAGAATTGTCTTTTCCTAAACATCAAAATGTACAAGTATCATATGAAAAGATTAAAGGATAAGCTCATTTAAAAGTAAGCAAATCATTAAGCTACATGAGATAAGAATTTGAAAACCTCAGAGGTAGTGGAGGTGGCAGCAGAGGGATTCAAGCCCACACACCCAAAGAGACTGCAGCCTTAATCCAGCACATCTAGACTCCACGACCATGACACTGCAAATGCTTGCTCCATTAAATAGCAAAACTGTTCAGGTATTTCTGAAAACTCACTGATTTACCTAATTTGATCATCATCACAAGATTGTTCTTTGCACAACCCAATCTACTATTAAATTCGACTTTTCATGAACTTCCTGACTGCAAAAGCTGGCAGCAGTGGGATTTGAACCCACGCCTCCAAAGAGACTGGAGCCTTAATCCAGCGCCTTAGACCGCTCGGCCATGCTACCTGGATGACAGCCGTGTCAACTTCCTTGGAGTAAGGCAAGTATAGCTGATTTCATTTTAAAGTAGTGTATGTGTGGTAATGGGCATATCACTCTCCAAAAAGACAAAGCAATAATTCTGAGAATTGTCTTTTCCTAAACATCAAAATATACAAGTATCATATGAAAAGATTAAAGGATAAGCTCAGTAAAAAGTAAGCAAATCATTACGCTACATGAGATAAGAATTTGAAAACCTCCGAGGTAGTAAGAGTGGCACCAGCGGGATTCAAACCCACACACCCAAAGAGACTGCAACCTTAAACCAGCACATCTAGACCCCACGAACCATGTTGCTGCAAATGCTTCCTCGATTCCATACTGACACAGTCCAGGTATTTCTGAAAACTCACTGATTTACCTAATTTGCTAATCGTCACAAGATTGTTCTTTGCCCAACACTAAAAGCTGGCAGCAGTGGGATTTGAACCCACGCCTCCAAAGAGACTGGAGCCTAAATCCAGCGCCTTAGACCGCTCGGCCATGCTACCTGGGTGAAAAGCAATAAAATGTCCTTGGAGTAAGGGAAGTATAGCTGATTTTATTTTAAAGTAGTGTATGTGTGCTAACGGGCATATCTCTCTCCAACAGGACAAAGCAATAATTCTGAGAATTGTCTTTTCCTAAACATCAAAATGTACAAGTATCATATGAAAAGATTAAAGGATAAGCTCATTTAAAAGTAAGCAAATCATTAAGCTACATGAGATAAGAATTTGAAAACCTCAGAGGTAGTGGAGGTGGCAGCAGAGGGATTCAAGCCCACACACCCAAAGAGACTGCAGCCTTAATCCAGCACATCTAGACTCCACGACCATGACACTGCAAATGCTTGCTCCATTAAATAGCAAAACTGTTCAGGTATTTCTGAAAACTCACTGATTTACCTAATTTGATCATCATCACAAGATTGTTCTTTGCACAACCCAATCTACTATTAAATTCGACTTTTCATGAACTTCCTGACTGCAAAAGCTGGCAGCAGTGGGATTTGAACCCACGCCTCCAAAGAGACTGGAGCCTTAATCCAGCGCCTTAGACCGCTCGGCCATGCTACCTGGATGACAGCCGTGTCAACTTCCTTGGAGTAAGGCAAGTATAGCTGATTTCATTTTAAAGTAGTGTATGTGTGGTAATGGGCATATCACTCTCCAAAAAGACAAAGCAATAATTCTGAGAATTGTCTTTTCCTAAACATCAAAATATACAAGTATCATATGAAAAGATTAAAGGATAAGCTCAGTAAAAAGTAAGCAAATCATTACGCTACATGAGATAAGAATTTGAAAACCTCCGAGGTAGTAAGAGTGGCACCAGCGGGATTCAAACCCACACACCCAAAGAGACTGCAACCTTAAACCAGCACATCTAGACCCCACGAACCATGTTGCTGCAAATGCTTCCTCGATTCCATACTGACACAGTCAAGGTATTTCTGAAAACTCACTGATTTACCTAATTTGCTAATCGTCACAAGATTGTTCTTTGCCCAACACTAAAAGCTGGCAGCAGTGGGATTTGAACCCACGCCTCCAAAGAGACTGGAGCCTAAATCCAGCGCCTTAGACCGCTCGGCCATGCTACCTGGGTGAAAAGCGATAAAATGTCCTTGGAGTAAGGGAAGTATAGCTGATTTTATTTTAAAGTAGTGTATGTGTGCTAACGGGCATATCTCTCTCCAACAGGACAAAGCAATAATTCTGAGAATTGTCTTTTCCTAAACATCAAAATGTACAAGTATCATATGAAAAGATTAAAGGATAAGCTCATTTAAAAGTAAGCAAATCATTAAGCTACATGAGATAAGAATTTGAAAACCTCAGAGGTAGTGGAGGTGGCAGCAGAGGGATTCAAGCCCACACACCCAAAGAGACTGCAGCCTTAATCCAGCACATCTAGACTCCACGACCATGACACTGCAAATGCTTGCTCCATTAAATAGCAAAACTGTTCAGGTATTTCTGAAAACTCACTGATTTACCTAATTTGATCATCATCACAAGATTGTTCTTTGCACAACCCAATCTACTATTAAATTCGACTTTTCATGAACTTCCTGACTGCAAAAGCTGGCAGCAGTGGGATTTGAACCCACGCCTCCAAAGAGACTGGAGCCTTAATCCAGCGCCTTAGACCGCTCGGCCATGCTACCTGGATGACAGCCGTGTCAACTTCCTTGGAGTAAGGCAAGTATAGCTGATTTCATTTTAAAGTAGTGTATGTGTGGTAATGGGCATATCACTCTCCAAAAAGACAAAGCAATAATTCTGAGAATTGTCTTTTCCTAAACATCAAAATATACAAGTATCATATGAAAAGATTAAAGGATAAGCTCAGTAAAAAGTAAGCAAATCATTACGCTACATGAGATAAGAATTTGAAAACCTCCGAGGTAGTAAGAGTGGCACCAGCGGGATTCAAACCCACACACCCAAAGAGACTGCAACCTTAAACCAGCACATCTAGACCCCACGAACCATGTTGCTGCAAATGCTTCCTCGATTCCATACTGACACAGTCAAGGTATTTCTGAAAACTCACTGATTTACCTAATTTGCTAATCGTCACAAGATTGTTCTTTGCCCAACACTAAAAGCTGGCAGCAGTGGGATTTGAACCCACGCCTCCAAAGAGACTGGAGCCTAAATCCAGCGCCTTAGACCGCTCGGCCATGCTACCTGGGTGAAAAGCGATAAAATGTCCTTGGAGTAAGGGAAGTATAGCTGATTTTATTTTAAAGTAGTGTATGTGTGCTAACGGGCATATCTCTCTCCAACAGGACAAAGCAATAATTCTGAGAATTGTCTTTTCCTAAACATCAAAATGTACAAGTATCATATGAAAAGATTAAAGGATAAGCTCATTTAAAAGTAAGCAAATCATTAAGCTACATGAGATAAGAATTTGAAAACCTCAGAGGTAGTGGAGGTGGCAGCAGAGGGATTCAAGCCCACACACCCAAAGAGACTGCAGCCTTAATCCAGCACATCTAGACTCCACGACCATGACACTGCAAATGCTTGCTCCATTAAATAGCAAAACTGTTCAGGTATTTCTGAAAACTCACTGATTTACCTAATTTGATCATCATCACAAGATTGTTCTTTGCACAACCCAATCTACTATTAAATTCGACTTTTCATGAACTTCCTGACTGCAAAAGCTGGCAGCAGTGGGATTTGAACCCACGCCTCCAAAGAGACTGGAGCCTTAATCCAGCGCCTTAGACCGCTCGGCCATGCTACCTGGATGACAGCCGTGTCAACTTCCTTGGAGTAAGGCAAGTATAGCTGATTTCATTTTAAAGTAGTGTATGTGTGGTAATGGGCATATCACTCTCCAAAAAGACAAAGCAATAATTCTGAGAATTGTCTTTTCCTAAACATCAAAATATACAAGTATCATATGAAAAGATTAAAGGATAAGCTCAGTAAAAAGTAAGCAAATCATTACGCTACATGAGATAAGAATTTGAAAACCTCCGAGGTAGTAAGAGTGGCACCAGCGGGATTCAAACCCACACACCCAAAGAGACTGCAACCTTAAACCAGCACATCTAGACCCCACGAACCATGTTGCTGCAAATGCTTCCTCGATTCCATACTGACACAGTCCAGGTATTTCTGAAAACTCACTGATTTACCTAATTTGCTAATCGTCACAAGATTGTTCTTTGCCCAACACTAAAAGCTGGCAGCAGTGGGATTTGAACCCACGCCTCCAAAGAGACTGGAGCCTAAATCCAGCGCCTTAGACCGCTCGGCCATGCTACCTGGGTGAAAAGCGATAAAATGTCCTTGGAGTAAGGGAAGTATAGCTGATTTTATTTTAAAGTAGTGTATGTGTGCTAACGGGCATATCTCTCTCCAACAGGACAAAGCAATAATTCTGAGAATTGTCTTTTCCTAAACATCAAAATGTACAAGTATCATATGAAAAGATTAAAGGATAAGCTCATTTAAAAGTAAGCAAATCATTAAGCTACATGAGATAAGAATTTGAAAACCTCAGAGGTAGTGGAGGTGGCAGCAGAGGGATTCAAGCCCACACACCCAAAGAGACTGCAGCCTTAATCCAGCACATCTAGACTCCACGACCATGACACTGCAAATGCTTGCTCCATTAAATAGCAAAACTGTTCAGGTATTTCTGAAAACTCACTGATTTACCTAATTTGATCATCATCACAAGATTGTTCTTTGCACAACCCAATCTACTATTAAATTCGACTTTTCATGAACTTCCTGACTGCAAAAGCTGGCAGCAGTGGGATTTGAACCCACGCCTCCAAAGAGACTGGAGCCTTAATCCAGCGCCTTAGACCGCTCGGCCATGCTACCTGGATGACAGCCGTGTCAACTTCCTTGGAGTAAGGCAAGTATAGCTGATTTCATTTTAAAGTAGTGTATGTGTGGTAATGGGCATATCACTCTCCAAAAAGACAAAGCAATAATTCTGAGAATTGTCTTTTCCTAAACATCAAAATATACAAGTATCATATGAAAAGATTAAAGGATAAGCTCAGTAAAAAGTAAGCAAATCATTACGCTACATGAGATAAGAATTTGAAAACCTCCGAGGTAGTAAGAGTGGCACCAGCGGGATTCAAACCCACACACCCAAAGAGACTGCAACCTTAAACCAGCACATCTAGACCCCACGAACCATGTTGCTGCAAATGCTTCCTCGATTCCATACTGACACAGTCCAGGTATTTCTGAAAACTCACTGATTTACCTAATTTGCTAATCGTCACAAGATTGTTCTTTGCCCAACACTAAAAGCTGGCAGCAGTGGGATTTGAACCCACGCCTCCAAAGAGACTGGAGCCTAAATCCAGCGCCTTAGACCGCTCGGCCATGCTACCTGGGTGAAAAGCAATAAAATGTCCTTGGAGTAAGGGAAGTATAGCTGATTTTATTTTAAAGTAGTGTATGTGTGCTAACGGGCATATCTCTCTCCAACAGGACAAAGCAATAATTCTGAGAATTGTCTTTTCCTAAACATCAAAATGTACAAGTATCATATGAAAAGATTAAAGGATAAGCTCATTTAAAAGTAAGCAAATCATTAAGCTACATGAGATAAGAATTTGAAAACCTCAGAGGTAGTGGAGGTGGCAGCAGAGGGATTCAAGCCCACACACCCAAAGAGACTGCAGCCTTAATCCAGCACATCTAGACTCCACGACCATGACACTGCAAATGCTTGCTCCATTAAATAGCAAAACTGTTCAGGTATTTCTGAAAACTCACTGATTTACCTAATTTGATCATCATCACAAGATTGTTCTTTGCACAACCCAATCTACTATTAAATTCGACTTTTCATGAACTTCCTGACTGCAAAAGCTGGCAGCAGTGGGATTTGAACCCACGCCTCCAAAGAGACTGGAGCCTTAATCCAGCGCCTTAGACCGCTCGGCCATGCTACCTGGATGACAGCCGTGTCAACTTCCTTGGAGTAAGGCAAGTATAGCTGATTTCATTTTAAAGTAGTGTATGTGTGGTAATGGGCATATCACTCTCCAAAAAGACAAAGCAATAATTCTGAGAATTGTCTTTTCCTAAACATCAAAATATACAAGTATCATATGAAAAGATTAAAGGATAAGCTCAGTAAAAAGTAAGCAAATCATTACGCTACATGAGATAAGAATTTGAAAACCTCCGAGGTAGTAAGAGTGGCACCAGCGGGATTCAAACCCACACACCCAAAGAGACTGCAACCTTAAACCAGCACATCTAGACCCCACGAACCATGTTGCTGCAAATGCTTCCTCGATTCCATACTGACACAGTCAAGGTATTTCTGAAAACTCACTGATTTACCTAATTTGCTAATCGTCACAAGATTGTTCTTTGCCCAACACTAAAAGCTGGCAGCAGTGGGATTTGAACCCACGCCTCCAAAGAGACTGGAGCCTAAATCCAGCGCCTTAGACCGCTCGGCCATGCTACCTGGGTGAAAAGCGATAAAATGTCCTTGGAGTAAGGGAAGTATAGCTGATTTTATTTTAAAGTAGTGTATGTGTGCTAACGGGCATATCTCTCTCCAACAGGACAAAGCAATAATTCTGAGAATTGTCTTTTCCTAAACATCAAAATGTACAAGTATCATATGAAAAGATTAAAGGATAAGCTCATTTAAAAGTAAGCAAATCATTAAGCTACATGAGATAAGAATTTGAAAACCTCAGAGGTAGTGGAGGTGGCAGCAGAGGGATTCAAGCCCACACACCCAAAGAGACTGCAGCCTTAATCCAGCACATCTAGACTCCACGACCATGACACTGCAAATGCTTGCTCCATTAAATAGCAAAACTGTTCAGGTATTTCTGAAAACTCACTGATTTACCTAATTTGATCATCATCACAAGATTGTTCTTTGCACAACCCAATCTACTATTAAATTCGACTTTTCATGAACTTCCTGACTGCAAAAGCTGGCAGCAGTGGGATTTGAACCCACGCCTCCAAAGAGACTGGAGCCTTAATCCAGCGCCTTAGACCGCTCGGCCATGCTACCTGGATGACAGCCGTGTCAACTTCCTTGGAGTAAGGCAAGTATAGCTGATTTCATTTTAAAGTAGTGTATGTGTGGTAATGGGCATATCACTCTCCAAAAAGACAAAGCAATAATTCTGAGAATTGTCTTTTCCTAAACATCAAAATATACAAGTATCATATGAAAAGATTAAAGGATAAGCTCAGTAAAAAGTAAGCAAATCATTACGCTACATGAGATAAGAATTTGAAAACCTCCGAGGTAGTAAGAGTGGCACCAGCGGGATTCAAACCCACACACCCAAAGAGACTGCAACCTTAAACCAGCACATCTAGACCCCACGAACCATGTTGCTGCAAATGCTTCCTCGATTCCATACTGACACAGTCCAGGTATTTCTGAAAACTCACTGATTTACCTAATTTGCTAATCGTCACAAGATTGTTCTTTGCCCAACACTAAAAGCTGGCAGCAGTGGGATTTGAACCCACGCCTCCAAAGAGACTGGAGCCTAAATCCAGCGCCTTAGACCGCTCGGCCATGCTACCTGGGTGAAAAGCGATAAAATGTCCTTGGAGTAAGGGAAGTATAGCTGATTTTATTTTAAAGTAGTGTATGTGTGCTAACGGGCATATCTCTCTCCAACAGGACAAAGCAATAATTCTGAGAATTGTCTTTTCCTAAACATCAAAATGTACAAGTATCATATGAAAAGATTAAAGGATAAGCTCATTTAAAAGTAAGCAAATCATTAAGCTACATGAGATAAGAATTTGAAAACCTCAGAGGTAGTGGAGGTGGCAGCAGAGGGATTCAAGCCCACACACCCAAAGAGACTGCAGCCTTAATCCAGCACATCTAGACTCCACGACCATGACACTGCAAATGCTTGCTCCATTAAATAGCAAAACTGTTCAGGTATTTCTGAAAACTCACTGATTTACCTAATTTGATCATCATCACAAGATTGTTCTTTGCACAACCCAATCTACTATTAAATTCGACTTTTCATGAACTTCCTGACTGCAAAAGCTGGCAGCAGTGGGATTTGAACCCACGCCTCCAAAGAGACTGGAGCCTTAATCCAGCGCCTTAGACCGCTCGGCCATGCTACCTGGATGACAGCCGTGTCAACTTCCTTGGAGTAAGGCAAGTATAGCTGATTTCATTTTAAAGTAGTGTATGTGTGGTAATGGGCATATCACTCTCCAAAAAGACAAAGCAATAATTCTGAGAATTGTCTTTTCCTAAACATCAAAATATACAAGTATCATATGAAAAGATTAAAGGATAAGCTCAGTAAAAAGTAAGCAAATCATTACGCTACATGAGATAAGAATTTGAAAACCTCCGAGGTAGTAAGAGTGGCACCAGCGGGATTCAAACCCACACACCCAAAGAGACTGCAACCTTAAACCAGCACATCTAGACCCCACGAACCATGTTGCTGCAAATGCTTCCTCGATTCCATACTGACACAGTCAAGGTATTTCTGAAAACTCACTGATTTACCTAATTTGCTAATCGTCACAAGATTGTTCTTTGCCCAACACTAAAAGCTGGCAGCAGTGGGATTTGAACCCACGCCTCCAAAGAGACTGGAGCCTAAATCCAGCGCCTTAGACCGCTCGGCCATGCTACCTGGGTGAAAAGCGATAAAATGTCCTTGGAGTAAGGGAAGTATAGCTGATTTTATTTTAAAGTAGTGTATGTGTGCTAACGGGCATATCTCTCTCCAACAGGACAAAGCAATAATTCTGAGAATTGTCTTTTCCTAAACATCAAAATGTACAAGTATCATATGAAAAGATTAAAGGATAAGCTCATTTAAAAGTAAGCAAATCATTAAGCTACATGAGATAAGAATTTGAAAACCTCAGAGGTAGTGGAGGTGGCAGCAGAGGGATTCAAGCCCACACACCCAAAGAGACTGCAGCCTTAATCCAGCACATCTAGACTCCACGACCATGACACTGCAAATGCTTGCTCCATTAAATAGCAAAACTGTTCAGGTATTTCTGAAAACTCACTGATTTACCTAATTTGATCATCATCACAAGATTGTTCTTTGCACAACCCAATCTACTATTAAATTCGACTTTTCATGAACTTCCTGACTGCAAAAGCTGGCAGCAGTGGGATTTGAACCCACGCCTCCAAAGAGACTGGAGCCTTAATCCAGCGCCTTAGACCGCTCGGCCATGCTACCTGGATGACAGCCGTGTCAACTTCCTTGGAGTAAGGCAAGTATAGCTGATTTCATTTTAAAGTAGTGTATGTGTGGTAATGGGCATATCACTCTCCAAAAAGACAAAGCAATAATTCTGAGAATTGTCTTTTCCTAAACATCAAAATATACAAGTATCATATGAAAAGATTAAAGGATAAGCTCAGTAAAAAGTAAGCAAATCATTACGCTACATGAGATAAGAATTTGAAAACCTCCGAGGTAGTAAGAGTGGCACCAGCGGGATTCAAACCCACACACCCAAAGAGACTGCAACCTTAAACCAGCACATCTAGACCCCACGAACCATGTTGCTGCAAATGCTTCCTCGATTCCATACTGACACAGTCCAGGTATTTCTGAAAACTCACTGATTTACCTAATTTGCTAATCGTCACAAGATTGTTCTTTGCCCAACACTAAAAGCTGGCAGCAGTGGGATTTGAACCCATGCCTCCAAAGAGACTGGAGCCTAAATCCAGCGCCTTAGACCGCTCGGCCATGCTACCTGGGTGAAAAGCGATAAAATGTCCTTGGAGTAAGGGAAGTATAGCTGATTTTATTTTAAAGTAGTGTATGTGTGCTAACGGGCATATCTCTCTCCAACAGGACAAAGCAATAATTCTGAGAATTGTCTTTTCCTAAACATCAAAATGTACAAGTATCATATGAAAAGATTAAAGGATAAGCTCATTTAAAAGTAAGCAAATCATTAAGCTACATGAGATAAGAATTTGAAAACCTCAGAGGTAGTGGAGGTGGCAGCAGAGGGATTCAAGCCCACACACCCAAAGAGACTGCAGCCTTAATCCAGCACATCTAGACTCCACGACCATGACACTGCAAATGCTTGCTCCATTAAATAGCAAAACTGTTCAGGTATTTCTGAAAACTCACTGATTTACCTAATTTGATCATCATCACAAGATTGTTCTTTGCACAACCCAATCTACTATTAAATTCGACTTTTCATGAACTTCCTGACTGCAAAAGCTGGCAGCAGTGGGATTTGAACCCACGCCTCCAAAGAGACTGGAGCCTTAATCCAGCGCCTTAGACCGCTCGGCCATGCTACCTGGATGACAGCCGTGTCAACTTCCTTGGAGTAAGGCAAGTATAGCTGATTTCATTTTAAAGTAGTGTATGTGTGGTAATGGGCATATCACTCTCCAAAAAGACAAAGCAATAATTCTGAGAATTGTCTTTTCCTAAACATCAAAATATACAAGTATCATATGAAAAGATTAAAGGATAAGCTCAGTAAAAAGTAAGCAAATCATTACGCTACATGAGATAAGAATTTGAAAACCTCCGAGGTAGTAAGAGTGGCACCAGCGGGATTCAAACCCACACACCCAAAGAGACTGCAACCTTAAACCAGCACATCTAGACCCCACGAACCATGTTGCTGCAAATGCTTCCTCGATTCCATACTGACACAGTCCAGGTATTTCTGAAAACTCACTGATTTACCTAATTTGCTAATCGTCACAAGATTGTTCTTTGCCCAACACTAAAAGCTGGCAGCAGTGGGATTTGAACCCACGCCTCCAAAGAGACTGGAGCCTAAATCCAGCGCCTTAGACCGCTCGGCCATGCTACCTGGGTGAAAAGCGATAAAATGTCCTTGGAGTAAGGGAAGTATAGCTGATTTTATTTTAAAGTAGTGTATGTGTGCTAACGGGCATATCTCTCTCCAACAGGACAAAGCAATAATTCTGAGAATTGTCTTTTCCTAAACATCAAAATGTACAAGTATCATATGAAAAGATTAAAGGATAAGCTCATTTAAAAGTAAGCAAATCATTAAGCTACATGAGATAAGAATTTGAAAACCTCAGAGGTAGTGGAGGTGGCAGCAGAGGGATTCAAGCCCACACACCCAAAGAGACTGCAGCCTTAATCCAGCACATCTAGACTCCACGACCATGACACTGCAAATGCTTGCTCCATTAAATAGCAAAACTGTTCAGGTATTTCTGAAAACTCACTGATTTACCTAATTTGATCATCATCACAAGATTGTTCTTTGCACAACCCAATCTACTATTAAATTCGACTTTTCATGAACTTCCTGACTGCAAAAGCTGGCAGCAGTGGGATTTGAACCCACGCCTCCAAAGAGACTGGAGCCTTAATCCAGCGCCTTAGACCGCTCGGCCATGCTACCTGGATGACAGCCGTGTCAACTTCCTTGGAGTAAGGCAAGTATAGCTGATTTCATTTTAAAGTAGTGTATGTGTGGTAATGGGCATATCACTCTCCAAAAAGACAAAGCAATAATTCTGAGAATTGTCTTTTCCTAAACATCAAAATATACAAGTATCATATGAAAAGATTAAAGGATAAGCTCAGTAAAAAGTAAGCAAATCATTACGCTACATGAGATAAGAATTTGAAAACCTCCGAGGTAGTAAGAGTGGCACCAGCGGGATTCAAACCCACACACCCAAAGAGACTGCAACCTTAAACCAGCACATCTAGACCCCATGAACCATGTTGCTGCAAATGCTTCCTCGATTCCATACTGACACAGTCAAGGTATTTCTGAAAACTCACTGATTTACCTAATTTGCTAATCGTCACAAGATTGTTCTTTGCCCAACACTAAAAGCTGGCAGCAGTGGGATTTGAACCCACGCCTCCAAAGAGACTGGAGCCTAAATCCAGCGCCTTAGACCGCTCGGCCATGCTACCTGGGTGAAAAGCGATAAAATGTCCTTGGAGTAAGGGAAGTATAGCTGATTTTATTTTAAAGTAGTGTATGTGTGCTAACGGGCATATCTCTCTCCAACAGGACAAAGCAATAATTCTGAGAATTGTCTTTTCCTAAACATCAAAATGTACA
This sequence comes from Anomaloglossus baeobatrachus, assembly GCF_048569485.1. Lineage (NCBI taxonomy): Eukaryota > Metazoa > Chordata > Amphibia > Anura > Aromobatidae > Anomaloglossus > Anomaloglossus baeobatrachus. The sequence continues at coordinate 286,917,837 of NC_134357.1, read as the reverse complement.
AGTATCATATGAAAAGATTAAAGGATAAGCTCATTTAAAAGTAAGCAAATCATTAAGCTACATGAGATAAGAATTTGAAAACCTCAGAGGTAGTGGAGGTGGCAGCAGAGGGATTCAAGCCCACACACCCAAAGAGACTGCAGCCTTAATCCAGCACATCTAGACTCCACGACCATGACACTGCAAATGCTTGCTCCATTAAATAGCAAAACTGTTCAGGTATTTCTGAAAACTCACTGATTTACCTAATTTGATCATCATCACAAGATTGTTCTTTGCACAACCCAATCTACTATTAAATTCGACTTTTCATGAACTTCCTGACTGCAAAAGCTGGCAGCAGTGGGATTTGAACCCACGCCTCCAAAGAGACTGGAGCCTTAATCCAGCGCCTTAGACCGCTCGGCCATGCTACCTGGATGACGGCCGTGTCAACTTCCTTGGAGTAAGGCAAGTATAGCTGATTTCATTTTAAAGTAGTGTATGTGTGGTAATGGGCATATCACTCTCCAAAAAGACAAAGCAATAATTCTGAGAATTGTCTTTTCCTAAACATCAAAATATACAAGTATCATATGAAAAGATTAAAGGATAAGCTCAGTAAAAAGTAAGCAAATCATTACGCTACATGAGATAAGAATTTGAAAACCTCCGAGGTAGTAAGAGTGGCACCAGCGGGATTCAAACCCACACACCCAAAGAGACTGCAACCTTAAACCAGCACATCTAGACCCCACGAACCATGTTGCTGCAAATGCTTCCTCGATTCCATACTGACACAGTCCAGGTATTTCTGAAAACTCACTGATTTACCTAATTTGCTAATCGTCACAAGATTGTTCTTTGCCCAACACTAAAAGCTGGCAGCAGTGGGATTTGAACCCACGCCTCCAAAGAGACTGGAGCCTAAATCCAGCGCCTTAGACCGCTCAGCCATGCTACCTGGGTGAAAAGCGATAAAATGTCCTTGGAGTAAGGGAAGTATAGCTGATTTTATTTTAAAGTAGTGTATGTGTGCTAACGGGCATATCTCTCTCCAACAGGACAAAGCAATAATTCTGAGAATTGTCTTTTCCTAAACATCAAAATGTACAAGTATCATATGAAAAGATTAAAGGATAAGCTCATTTAAAAGTAAGCAAATCATTAAGCTACATGAGATAAGAATTTGAAAACCTCAGAGGTAGTGGAGGTGGCAGCAGAGGGATTCAAGCCCACACACCCAAAGAGACTGCAGCCTTAATCCAGCACATCTAGACTCCACGACCATGACACTGCAAATGCTTGCTCCATTAAATAGCAAAACTGTTCAGGTATTTCTGAAAACTCACTGATTTACCTAATTTGATCATCATCACAAGATTGTTCTTTGCACAACCCAATCTACTATTAAATTCGACTTTTCATGAACTTCCTGACTGCAAAAGCTGGCAGCAGTGGGATTTGAACCCACGCCTCCAAAGAGACTGGAGCCTTAATCCAGCGCCTTAGACCGCTCGGCCATGCTACCTTGATGACAGCCGTGTCAACTTCCTTGGAGTAAGGCAAGTATAGCTGATTTCATTTTAAAGTAGTGTATGTGTGGTAATGGGCATATCACTCTCCAAAAAGACAAAGCAATAATTCTGAGAATTGTCTTTTCCTAAACATCAAAATATACAAGTATCATATGAAAAGATTAAAGGATAAGCTCAGTAAAAAGTAAGCAAATCATTACGCTACATGAGATAAGAATTTGAAAACCTCCGAGGTAGTAAGAGTGGCACCAGCGGGATTCAAACCCACACACCCAAAGAGACTGCAACCTTAAACCAGCACATCTAGACCCCACGAACCATGTTGCTGCAAATGCTTCCTCGATTCCATACTGACACAGTCCAGGTATTTCTGAAAACTCACTGATTTACCTAATTTGCTAATCGTCACAAGATTGTTCTTTGCCCAACACTAAAAGCTGGCAGCAGTGGGATTTGAACCCACGCCTCCAAAGAGACTGGAGCCTAAATCCAGCGCCTTAGACCGCTCGGCCATGCTACCTGGGTGAAAAGCGATAAAATGTCCTTGGAGTAAGGGAAGTATAGCTGATTTTATTTTAAAGTAGTGTATGTGTGCTAACGGGCATATCTCTCTCCAACAGGACAAAGCAATAATTCTGAGAATTGTCTTTTCCTAAACATCAAAATGTACAAGTATCATATGAAAAGATTAAAGGATAAGCTCATTTAAAAGTAAGCAAATCATTAAGCTACATGAGATAAGAATTTGAAAACCTCAGAGGTAGTGGAGGTGGCAGCAGAGGGATTCAAGCCCACACACCCAAAGAGACTGCAGCCTTAATCCAGCACATCTAGACTCCACGACCATGACACTGCAAATGCTTGCTCCATTAAATAGCAAAACTGTTCAGGTATTTCTGAAAACTCACTGATTTACCTAATTTGATCATCATCACAAGATTGTTCTTTGCACAACCCAATCTACTATTAAATTCGACTTTTCATGAACTTCCTGACTGCAAAAGCTGGCAGCAGTGGGATTTGAACCCACGCCTCCAAAGAGACTGGAGCCTTAATCCAGCGCCTTAGACCGCTCGGCCATGCTACCTGGATGACAGCCGTGTCAACTTCCTTGGAGTAAGGCAAGTATAGCTGATTTCATTTTAAAGTAGTGTATGTGTGGTAATGGGCATATCACTCTCCAAAAAGACAAAGCAATAATTCTGAGAATTGTCTTTTCCTAAACATCAAAATATACAAGTATCATATGAAAAGATTAAAGGATAAGCTCAGTAAAAAGTAAGCAAATCATTACGCTACATGAGATAAGAATTTGAAAACCTCCGAGGTAGTAAGAGTGGCACCAGCGGGATTCAAACCCACACACCCAAAGAGACTGCAACCTTAAACCAGCACATCTAGACCCCACGAACCATGTTGCTGCAAATGCTTCCTCGATTCCATACTGACACAGTCAAGGTATTTCTGAAAACTCACTGATTTACCTAATTTGCTAATCGTCACAAGATTGTTCTTTGCCCAACACTAAAAGCTGGCAGCAGTGGGATTTGAACCCACGCCTCCAAAGAGACTGGAGCCTAAATCCAGCGCCTTAGACCGCTCGGCCATGCTACCTGGGTGAAAAGCGATAAAATGTCCTTGGAGTAAGGGAAGTATAGCTGATTTTATTTTAAAGTAGTGTATGTGTGCTAACGGGCATATCTCTCTCCAACAGGACAAAGCAATAATTCTGAGAATTGTCTTTTCCTAAACATCAAAATGTACAAGTATCATATGAAAAGATTAAAGGATAAGCTCATTTAAAAGTAAGCAAATCATTAAGCTACATGAGATAAGAATTTGAAAACCTCAGAGGTAGTGGAGGTGGCAGCAGAGGGATTCAAGCCCACACACCCAAAGAGACTGCAGCCTTAATCCAGCACATCTAGACTCCACGACCATGACACTGCAAATGCTTGCTCCATTAAATAGCAAAACTGTTCAGGTATTTCTGAAAACTCACTGATTTACCTAATTTGATCATCATCACAAGATTGTTCTTTGCACAACCCAATCTACTATTAAATTCGACTTTTCATGAACTTCCTGACTGCAAAAGCTGGCAGCAGTGGGATTTGAACCCACGCCTCCAAAGAGACTGGAGCCTTAATCCAGCGCCTTAGACCGCTCGGCCATGCTACCTGGATGACAGCCGTGTCAACTTCCTTGGAGTAAGGCAAGTATAGCTGATTTCATTTTAAAGTAGTGTATGTGTGGTAATGGGCATATCACTCTCCAAAAAGACAAAGCAATAATTCTGAGAATTGTCTTTTCCTAAACATCAAAATATACAAGTATCATATGAAAAGATTAAAGGATAAGCTCAGTAAAAAGTAAGCAAATCATTACGCTACATGAGATAAGAATTTGAAAACCTCCGAGGTAGTAAGAGTGGCACCAGCGGGATTCAAACCCACACACCCAAAGAGACTGCAACCTTAAACCAGCACATCTAGACCCCACGAACCATGTTGCTGCAAATGCTTCCTCGATTCCATACTGACACAGTCCAGGTATTTCTGAAAACTCACTGATTTACCTAATTTGCTAATCGTCACAAGATTGTTCTTTGCCCAACACTAAAAGCTGGCAGCAGTGGGATTTGAACCCACGCCTCCAAAGAGACTGGAGCCTAAATCCAGCGCCTTAGACCGCTCGGCCATGCTACCTGGGTGAAAAGCGATAAAATGTCCTTGGAGTAAGGGAAGTATAGCTGATTTTATTTTAAAGTAGTGTATGTGTGCTAACGGGCATATCTCTCTCCAACAGGACAAAGCAATAATTCTGAGAATTGTCTTTTCCTAAACATCAAAATGTACAAGTATCATATGAAAAGATTAAAGGATAAGCTCATTTAAAAGTAAGCAAATCATTAAGCTACATGAGATAAGAATTTGAAAACCTCAGAGGTAGTGGAGGTGGCAGCAGAGGGATTCAAGCCCACACACCCAAAGAGACTGCAGCCTTAATCCAGCACATCTAGACTCCACGACCATGACACTGCAAATGCTTGCTCCATTAAATAGCAAAACTGTTCAGGTATTTCTGAAAACTCACTGATTTACCTAATTTGATCATCATCACAAGATTGTTCTTTGCACAACCCAATCTACTATTAAATTCGACTTTTCATGAACTTCCTGACTGCAAAAGCTGGCAGCAGTGGGATTTGAACCCACGCCTCCAAAGAGACTGGAGCCTTAATCCAGCGCCTTAGACCGCTCGGCCATGCTACCTGGATGACAGCCGTGTCAACTTCCTTGGAGTAAGGCAAGTATAGCTGATTTCATTTTAAAGTAGTGTATGTGTGGTAATGGGCATATCACTCTCCAAAAAGACAAAGCAATAATTCTGAGAATTGTCTTTTCCTAAACATCAAAATATACAAGTATCATATGAAAAGATTAAAGGATAAGCTCAGTAAAAAGTAAGCAAATCATTACGCTACATGAGATAAGAATTTGAAAACCTCCGAGGTAGTAAGAGTGGCACCAGCGGGATTCAAACCCACACACCCAAAGAGACTGCAACCTTAAACCAGCACATCTAGACCCCACGAACCATGTTGCTGCAAATGCTTCCTCGATTCCATACTGACACAGTCAAGGTATTTCTGAAAACTCACTGATTTACCTAATTTGCTAATCGTCACAAGATTGTTCTTTGCCCAACACTAAAAGCTGGCAGCAGTGGGATTTGAACCCACGCCTCCAAAGAGACTGGAGCCTAAATCCAGCGCCTTAGACCGCTCGGCCATGCTACCTGGGTGAAAAGCGATAAAATGTCCTTGGAGTAAGGGAAGTATAGCTGATTTTATTTTAAAGTAGTGTATGTGTGCTAACGGGCATATCTCTCTCCAACAGGACAAAGCAATAATTCTGAGAATTGTCTTTTCCTAAACATCAAAATGTACAAGTATCATATGAAAAGATTAAAGGATAAGCTCATTTAAAAGTAAGCAAATCATTAAGCTACATGAGATAAGAATTTGAAAACCTCAGAGGTAGTGGAGGTGGCAGCAGAGGGATTCAAGCCCACACACCCAAAGAGACTGCAGCCTTAATCCAGCACATCTAGACTCCACGACCATGACACTGCAAATGCTTGCTCCATTAAATAGCAAAACTGTTCAGGTATTTCTGAAAACTCACTGATTTACCTAATTTGATCATCATCACAAGATTGTTCTTTGCACAACCCAATCTACTATTAAATTCGACTTTTCATGAACTTCCTGACTGCAAAAGCTGGCAGCAGTGGGATTTGAACCCACGCCTCCAAAGAGACTGGAGCCTTAATCCAGCGCCTTAGACCGCTCGGCCATGCTACCTGGATGACAGCCGTGTCAACTTCCTTGGAGTAAGGCAAGTATAGCTGATTTCATTTTAAAGTAGTGTATGTGTGGTAATGGGCATATCACTCTCCAAAAAGACAAAGCAATAATTCTGAGAATTGTCTTTTCCTAAACATCAAAATATACAAGTATCATATGAAAAGATTAAAGGATAAGCTCAGTAAAAAGTAAGCAAATCATTACGCTACATGAGATAAGAATTTGAAAACCTCCGAGGTAGTAAGAGTGGCACCAGCGGGATTCAAACCCACACACCCAAAGAGACTGCAACCTTAAACCAGCACATCTAGACCCCACGAACCATGTTGCTGCAAATGCTTCCTCGATTCCATACTGACACAGTCCAGGTATTTCTGAAAACTCACTGATTTACCTAATTTGCTAATCGTCACAAGATTGTTCTTTGCCCAACACTAAAAGCTGCCAGCAGTGGGATTTGAACCCACGCCTCCAAAGAGACTGGAGCCTAAATCCAGCGCCTTAGACCGCTCGGCCATGCTACCTGGGTGAAAAGCGATAAAATGTCCTTGGAGTAAGGGAAGTATAGCTGATTTTATTTTAAAGTAGTGTATGTGTGCTAACGGGCATATCTCTCTCCAACAGGACAAAGCAATAATTCTGAGAATTGTCTTTTCCTAAACATCAAAATGTACAAGTATCATATGAAAAGATTAAAGGATAAGCTCATTTAAAAGTAAGCAAATCATTAAGCTACATGAGATAAGAATTTGAAAACCTCAGAGGTAGTGGAGGTGGCAGCAGAGGGATTCAAGCCCACACACCCAAAGAGACTGCAGCCTTAATCCAGCACATCTAGACTCCACGACCATGACACTGCAAATGCTTGCTCCATTAAATAGCAAAACTGTTCAGGTATTTCTGAAAACTCACTGATTTACCTAATTTGATCATCATCACAAGATTGTTCTTTGCACAACCCAATCTACTATTAAATTCGACTTTTCATGAACTTCCTGACTGCAAAAGCTGGCAGCAGTGGGATTTGAACCCACGCCTCCAAAGAGACTGGAGCCTTAATCCAGCGCCTTAGACCGCTCGGCCATGCTACCTGGATGACAGCCGTGTCAACTTCCTTGGAGTAAGGCAAGTATAGCTGATTTCATTTTAAAGTAGTGTATGTGTGGTAATGGGCATATCACTCTCCAAAAAGACAAAGCAATAATTCTGAGAATTGTCTTTTCCTAAACATCAAAATATACAAGTATCATATGAAAAGATTAAAGGATAAGCTCAGTAAAAAGTAAGCAAATCATTACGCTACATGAGATAAGAATTTGAAAACCTCCGAGGTAGTAAGAGTGGCACCAGCGGGATTCAAACCCACACACCCAAAGAGACTGCAACCTTAAACCAGCACATCTAGACCCCACGAACCATGTTGCTGCAAATGCTTCCTCGATTCCATACTGACACAGTCCAGGTATTTCTGAAAACTCACTGATTTACCTAATTTGCTAATCGTCACAAGATTGTTCTTTGCCCAACACTAAAAGCTGGCAGCAGTGGGATTTGAACCCACGCCTCCAAAGAGACTGGAGCCTAAATCCAGCGCCTTAGACCGCTCGGCCATGCTACCTGGGTGAAAAGCGATAAAATGTCCTTGGAGTAAGGGAAGTATAGCTGATTTTATTTTAAAGTAGTGTATGTGTGCTAACGGGCATATCTCTCTCCAACAGGACAAAGCAATAATTCTGAGAATTGTCTTTTCCTAAACATCAAAATGTACAAGTATCATATGAAAAGATTAAAGGATAAGCTCATTTAAAAGTAAGCAAATCATTAAGCTACATGAGATAAGAATTTGAAAACCTCAGAGGTAGTGGAGGTGGCAGCAGAGGGATTCAAGCCCACACACCCAAAGAGACTGCAGCCTTAATCCAGCACATCTAGACTCCACGACCATGACACTGCAAATGCTTGCTCCATTAAATAGCAAAACTGTTCAGGTATTTCTGAAAACTCACTGATTTACCTAATTTGATCATCATCACAAGATTGTTCTTTGCACAACCCAATCTACTATTAAATTCGACTTTTCATGAACTTCCTGACTGCAAAAGCTGGCAGCAGTGGGATTTGAACCCACGCCTCCAAAGAGACTGGAGCCTTAATCCAGCGCCTTAGACCGCTCGGCCATGCTACCTGGATGACAGCCGTGTCAACTTCCTTGGAGTAAGGCAAGTATAGCTGATTTCATTTTAAAGTAGTGTATGTGTGGTAATGGGCATATCACTCTCCAAAAAGACAAAGCAATAATTCTGAGAATTGTCTTTTCCTAAACATCAAAATATACAAGTATCATATGAAAAGATTAAAGGATAAGCTCAGTAAAAAGTAAGCAAATCATTACGCTACATGAGATAAGAATTTGAAAACCTCCGAGGTAGTAAGAGTGGCACCAGCGGGATTCAAACCCACACACCCAAAGAGACTGCAACCTTAAACCAGCACATCTAGACCCCACGAACCATGTTGCTGCAAATGCTTCCTCGATTCCATACTGACACAGTCAAGGTATTTCTGAAAACTCACTGATTTACCTAATTTGCTAATCGTCACAAGATTGTTCTTTGCCCAACACTAAAAGCTGGCAGCAGTGGGATTTGAACCCACGCCTCCAAAGAGACTGGAGCCTAAATCCAGCGCCTTAGACCGCTCGGCCATGCTACCTGGGTGAAAAGCGATAAAATGTCCTTGGAGTAAGGGAATTATAGCTGATTTTATTTTAAAGTAGTGTATGTGTGCTAACGGGCATATCTCTCTCCAACAGGACAAAGCAATAATTCTGAGAATTGTCTTTTCCTAAACATCAAAATGTACAAGTATCATATGAAAAGATTAAAGGATAAGCTCATTTAAAAGTAAGCAAATCATTAAGCTACATGAGATAAGAATTTGAAAACCTCAGAGGTAGTGGAGGTGGCAGCAGAGGGATTCAAGCCCACACACCCAAAGAGACTGCAGCCTTAATCCAGCACATCTAGACTCCACGACCATGACACTGCAAATGCTTGCTCCATTAAATAGCAAAACTGTTCAGGTATTTCTGAAAACTCACTGATTTACCTAATTTGATCATCATCACAAGATTGTTCTTTGCACAACCCAATCTACTATTAAATTCGACTTTTCATGAACTTCCTGACTGCAAAAGCTGGCAGCAGTGGGATTTGAACCCACGCCTCCAAAGAGACTGGAGCCTTAATCCAGCGCCTTAGACCGCTCGGCCATGCTACCTGGATGACAGCCGTGTCAACTTCCTTGGAGTAAGGCAAGTATAGCTGATTTCATTTTAAAGTAGTGTATGTGTGGTAATGGGCATATCACTCTCCAAAAAGACAAAGCAATAATTCTGAGAATTGTCTTTTCCTAAACATCAAAATATACAAGTATCATATGAAAAGATTAAAGGATAAGCTCAGTAAAAAGTAAGCAAATCATTACGCTACATGAGATAAGAATTTGAAAACCTCCGAGGTAGTAAGAGTGGCACCAGCGGGATTCAAACCCACACACCCAAAGAGACTGCAACCTTAAACCAGCACATCTAGACCCCACGAACCATGTTGCTGCAAATGCTTCCTCGATTCCATACTGACACAGTCAAGGTATTTCTGAAAACTCACTGATTTACCTAATTTGCTAATCGTCACAAGATTGTTCTTTGCCCAACACTAAAAGCTGGCAGCAGTGGGATTTGAACCCACGCCTCCAAAGAGACTGGAGCCTAAATCCAGCGCCTTAGACCGCTCGGCCATGCTACCTGGGTGAAAAGCGATAAAATGTCCTTGGAGTAAGGGAATTATAGCTGATTTTATTTTAAAGTAGTGTATGTGTGCTAACGGGCATATCTCTCTCCAACAGGACAAAGCAATAATTCTGAGAATTGTCTTTTCCTAAACATCAAAATGTACAAGTATCATATGAAAAGATTAAAGGATAAGCTCATTTAAAAGTAAGCAAATCATTAAGCTACATGAGATAAGAATTTGAAAACCTCAGAGGTAGTGGAGGTGGCAGCAGAGGGATTCAAGCCCACACACCCAAAGAGACTGCAGCCTTAATCCAGCACATCTAGACTCCACGACCATGACACTGCAAATGCTTGCTCCATTAAATAGCAAAACTGTTCAGGTATTTCTGAAAACTCACTGATTTACCTAATTTGATCATCATCACAAGATTGTTCTTTGCACAACCCAATCTACTATTAAATTCGACTTTTCATGAACTTCCTGACTGCAAAAGCTGGCAGCAGTGGGATTTGAACCCACGCCTCCAAAGAGACTGGAGCCTTAATCCAGCGCCTTAGACCGCTCGGCCATGCTACCTGGATGACAGCCGTGTCAACTTCCTTGGAGTAAGGCAAGTATAGCTGATTTCATTTTAAAGTAGTGTATGTGTGGTAATGGGCATATCACTCTCCAAAAAGACAAAGCAATAATTCTGAGAATTGTCTTTTCCTAAACATCAAAATATACAAGTATCATATGAAAAGATTAAAGGATAAGCTCAGTAAAAAGTAAGCAAATCATTACGCTACATGAGATAAGAATTTGAAAACCTCCGAGGTAGTAAGAGTGACACCAGCGGGATTCAAACCCACACACCCAAAGAGACTGCAACCTTAAACCAGCACATCTAGACCCCACGAACCATGTTGCTGCAAATGCTTCCTCGATTCCATACTGACACAGTCCAGGTATTTCTGAAAACTCACTGATTTACCTAATTTGCTAATCGTCACAAGATTGTTCTTTGCCCAACACTAAAAGCTGGCAGCAGTGGGATTTGAACCCACGCCTCCAAAGAGACTGGAGCCTAAATCCAGCGCCTTAGACCGCTCGGCCATGCTACCTGGGTGAAAAGCGATAAAATGTCCTTGGAGTAAGGGAAGTATAGCTGATTTTATTTTAAAGTAGTGTATGTGTGCTAACGGGCATATCTCTCTCCAACAGGACAAAGCAATAATTCTGAGAATTGTCTTTTCCTAAACATCAAAATGTACAAGTATCATATGAAAAGATTAAAGGATAAGCTCATTTAAAAGTAAGCAAATCATTAAGCTACATGAGATAAGAATTTGAAAACCTCAGAGGTAGTGGAGGTGGCAGCAGAGGGATTCAAGCCCACACACCCAAAGAGACTGCAGCCTTAATCCAGCACATCTAGACTCCACGACCATGACACTGCAAATGCTTGCTCCATTAAATAGCAAAACTGTTCAGGTATTTCTGAAAACTCACTGATTTACCTAATTTGATCATCATCACAAGATTGTTCTTTGCACAACCCAATCTACTATTAAATTCGACTTTTCATGAACTTCCTGACTGCAAAAGCTGGCAGCAGTGGGATTTGAACCCACGCCTCCAAAGAGACTGGAGCCTTAATCCAGCGCCTTAGACCGCTCGGCCATGCTACCTGGATGACAGCCGTGTCAACTTCCTTGGAGTAAGGCAAGTATAGCTGATTTCATTTTAAAGTAGTGTATGTGTGGTAATGGGCATATCACTCTCCAAAAAGACAAAGCAATAATTCTGAGAATTGTCTTTTCCTAAACATCAAAATATACAAGTATCATATGAAAAGATTAAAGGATAAGCTCAGTAAAAAGTAAGCAAATCATTACGCTACATGAGATAAGAATTTGAAAACCTCCGAGGTAGTAAGAGTGGCACCAGCGGGATTCAAACCCACACACCCAAAGAGACTGCAACCTTAAACCAGCACATCTAGACCCCACGAACCATGTTGCTGCAAATGCTTCCTCGATTCCATACTGACACAGTCAAGGTATTTCTGAAAACTCACTGATTTACCTAATTTGCTAATCGTCACAAGATTGTTCTTTGCCCAACACTAAAAGCTGGCAGCAGTGGGATTTGAACCCACGCCTCCAAAGAGACTGGAGCCTAAATCCAGCGCCTTAGACCGCTCGGCCATGCTACCTGGGTGAAAAGCGATAAAATGTCCTTGGAGTAAGGGAAGTATAGCTGATTTTATTTTAAAGTAGTGTATGTGTGCTAACGGGCATATCTCTCTCCAACAGGACAAAGCAATAATTCTGAGAATTGTCTTTTCCTAAACATCAAAATGTACAAGTATCATATGAAAAGATTAAAGGATAAGCTCATTTAAAAGTAAGCAAATCATTAAGCTACATGAGATAAGAATTTGAAAACCTCAGAGGTAGTGGAGGTGGCAGCAGAGGGATTCAAGCCCACACACCCAAAGAGACTGCAGCCTTAATCCAGCACATCTAGACTCCACGACCATGACACTGCAAATGCTTGCTCCATTAAATAGCAAAACTGTTCAGGTATTTCTGAAAACTCACTGATTTACCTAATTTGATCATCATCACAAGATTGTTCTTTGCACAACCCAATCTACTATTAAATTCGACTTTTCATGAACTTCCTGACTGCAAAAGCTGGCAGCAGTGGGATTTGAACCCACGCCTCCAAAGAGACTGGAGCCTTAATCCAGCGCCTTAGACCGCTCGGCCATGCTACCTGGATGACAGCCGTGTCAACTTCCTTGGAGTAAGGCAAGTATAGCTGATTTCATTTTAAAGTAGTGTATGTGTGGTAATGGGCATATCACTCTCCAAAAAGACAAAGCAATAATTCTGAGAATTGTCTTTTCCTAAACATCAAAATATACAAGTATCATATGAAAAGATTAAAGGATAAGCTCAGTAAAAAGTAAGCAAATCATTACGCTACATGAGATAAGAATTTGAAAACCTCCGAGGTAGTAAGAGTGGCACCAGCGGGATTCAAACCCACACACCCAAAGAGACTGCAACCTTAAACCAGCACATCTAGACCCCACGAACCATGTTGCTGCAAATGCTTCCTCGATTCCATACTGACACAGTCCAGGTATTTCTGAAAACTCACTGATTTACCTAATTTGCTAATCGTCACAAGATTGTTCTTTGCCCAACACTAAAAGCTGGCAGCAGTGGGATTTGAACCCACGCCTCCAAAGAGACTGGAGCCTAAATCCAGCGCCTTAGACCGCTCGGCCATGCTACCTGGGTGAAAAGCGATAAAATGTCCTTGGAGTAAGGGAAGTATAGCTGATTTTATTTTAAAGTAGTGTATGTGTGCTAACGGGCATATCTCTCTCCAACAGGACAAAGCAATAATTCTGAGAATTGTCTTTTCCTAAACATCAAAATGTACAAGTATCATATGAAAAGATTAAAGGATAAGCTCATTTAAAAGTAAGCAAATCATTAAGCTACATGAGATAAGAATTTGAAAACCTCAGAGGTAGTGGAGGTGGCAGCAGAGGGATTCAAGCCCACACACCCAAAGAGACTGCAGCCTTAATCCAGCACATCTAGACTCCACGACCATGACACTGCAAATGCTTGCTCCATTAAATAGCAAAACTGTTCAGGTATTTCTGAAAACTCACTGATTTACCTAATTTGATCATCATCACAAGATTGTTCTTTGCACAACCCAATCTACTATTAAATTCGACTTTTCATGAACTTCCTGACTGCAAAAGCTGGCAGCAGTGGGATTTGAACCCACGCCTCCAAAGAGACTGGAGCCTTAATCCAGCGCCTTAGACCGCTCGGCCATGCTACCTGGATGACAGCCGTGTCAACTTCCTTGGAGTAAGGCAAGTATAGCTGATTTCATTTTAAAGTAGTGTATGTGTGGTAATGGGCATATCACTCTCCAAAAAGACAAAGCAATAATTCTGAGAATTGTCTTTTCCTAAACATCAAAATATACAAGTATCATATGAAAAGATTAAAGGATAAGCTCAGTAAAAAGTAAGCAAATCATTACGCTACATGAGATAAGAATTTGAAAACCTCCGAGGTAGTAAGAGTGGCACCAGCGGGATTCAAACCCACACACCCAAAGAGACTGCAACCTTAAACCAGCACATCTAGACCCCACGAACCATGTTGCTGCAAATGCTTCCTCGATTCCATACTGACACAGTCCAGGTATTTCTGAAAACTCACTGATTTACCTAATTTGCTAATCGTCACAAGATTGTTCTTTGCCCAACACTAAAAGCTGGCAGCAGTGGGATTTGAACCCACGCCTCCAAAGAGACTGGAGCCTAAATCCAGCGCCTTAGACCGCTCGGCCATGCTACCTGGGTGAAAAGCGATAAAATGTCCTTGGAGTAAGGGAAGTATAGCTGATTTTATTTTAAAGTAGTGTATGTGTGCTAACGGGCATATCTCTCTCCAACAGGACAAAGCAATAATTCTGAGAATTGTCTTTTCCTAAACATCAAAATGTACAAGTATCATATGAAAAGATTAAAGGATAAGCTCATTTAAAAGTAAGCAAATCATTAAGCTACATGAGATAAGAATTTGAAAACCTCAGAGGTAGTGGAGGTGGCAGCAGAGGGATTCAAGCCCACACACCCAAAGAGACTGCAGCCTTAATCCAGCACATCTAGACTCCACGACCATGACACTGCAAATGCTTGCTCCATTAAATAGCAAAACTGTTCAGGTATTTCTGAAAACTCACTGATTTACCTAATTTGATCATCATCACAAGATTGTTCTTTGCACAACCCAATCTACTATTAAATTCGACTTTTCATGAACTTCCTGACTGCAAAAGCTGGCAGCAGTGGGATTTGAACCCACGCCTCCAAAGAGACTGGAGCCTTAATCCAGCGCCTTAGACCGCTCGGCCATGCTACCTGGATGACAGCCGTGTCAACTTCCTTGGAGTAAGGCAAGTATAGCTGATTTCATTTTAAAGTAGTGTATGTGTGGTAATGGGCATATCACTCTCCAAAAAGACAAAGCAATAATTCTGAGAATTGTCTTTTCCTAAACATCAAAATATACAAGTATCATATGAAAAGATTAAAGGATAAGCTCAGTAAAAAGTAAGCAAATCATTACGCTACATGAGATAAGAATTTGAAAACCTCCGAGGTAGTAAGAGTGGCACCAGCGGGATTCAAACCCACACACCCAAAGAGACTGCAACCTTAAACCAGCACATCTAGACCCCACGAACCATGTTGCTGCAAATGCTTCCTCGATTCCATACTGACACAGTCAAGGTATTTCTGAAAACTCACTGATTTACCTAATTTGCTAATCGTCACAAGATTGTTCTTTGCCCAACACTAAAAGCTGGCAGCAGTGGGATTTGAACCCACGCCTCCAAAGAGACTGGAGCCTAAATCCAGCGCCTTAGACCGCTCGGCCATGCTACCTGGGTGAAAAGCGATAAAATGTCCTTGGAGTAAGGGAAGTATAGCTGATTTTATTTTAAAGTAGTGTATGTGTGCTAACGGGCATATCTCTCTCCAACAGGACAAAGCAATAATTCTGAGAATTGTCTTTTCCTAAACATCAAAATGTACAAGTATCATATGAAAAGATTAAAGGATAAGCTCATTTAAAAGTAAGCAAATCATTAAGCTACATGAGATAAGAATTTGAAAACCTCAGAGGTAGTGGAGGTGGCAGCAGAGGGATTCAAGCCCACACACCCAAAGAGACTGCAGCCTTAATCCAGCACATCTAGACTCCACGACCATGACACTGCAAATGCTTGCTCCATTAAATAGCAAAACTGTTCAGGTATTTCTGAAAACTCACTGATTTACCTAATTTGATCATCATCACAAGATTGTTCTTTGCACAACCCAATCTACTATTAAATTCGACTTTTCATGAACTTCCTGACTGCAAAAGCTGGCAGCAGTGGGATTTGAACCCACGCCTCCAAAGAGACTGGAGCCTTAATCCAGCGCCTTAGACCGCTCGGCCATGCTACCTGGATGACAGCCGTGTCAACTTCCTTGGAGTAAGGCAAGTATAGCTGATTTCATTTTAAAGTAGTGTATGTGTGGTAATGGGCATATCACTCTCCAAAAAGACAAAGCAATAATTCTGAGAATTGTCTTTTCCTAAACATCAAAATATACAAGTATCATATGAAAAGATTAAAGGATAAGCTCAGTAAAAAGTAAGCAAATCATTACGCTACATGAGATAAGAATTTGAAAACCTCCGAGGTAGTAAGAGTGGCACCAGCGGGATTCAAACCCACACACCCAAAGAGACTGCAACCTTAAACCAGCACATCTAGACCCCACGAACCATGTTGCTGCAAATGCTTCCTCGATTCCATACTGACACAGTCCAGGTATTTCTGAAAACTCACTGATTTACCTAATTTGCTAATCGTCACAAGATTGTTCTTTGCCCAACACTAAAAGCTGGCAGCAGTGGGATTTGAACCCACGCCTCCAAAGAGACTGGAGCCTAAATCCAGCGCCTTAGACCGCTCGGCCATGCTACCTGGGTGAAAAGCGATAAAATGTCCTTGGAGTAAGGGAAGTATAGCTGATTTTATTTTAAAGTAGTGTATGTGTGCTAACGGGCATATCTCTCTCCAACAGGACAAAGCAATAATTCTGAGAATTGTCTTTTCCTAAACATCAAAATGTACAAGTATCATATGAAAAGATTAAAGGATAAGCTCATTTAAAAGTAAGCAAATCATTAAGCTACATGAGATAAGAATTTGAAAACCTCAGAGGTAGTGGAGGTGGCAGCAGAGGGATTCAAGCCCACACACCCAAAGAGACTGCAGCCTTAATCCAGCACATCTAGACTCCACGACCATGACACTGCAAATGCTTGCTCCATTAAATAGCAAAACTGTTCAGGTATTTCTGAAAACTCACTGATTTACCTAATTTGATCATCATCACAAGATTGTTCTTTGCACAACCCAATCTACTATTAAATTCGACTTTTCATGAACTTCCTGACTGCAAAAGCTGGCAGCAGTGGGATTTGAACCCACGCCTCCAAAGAGACTGGAGCCTTAATCCAGCGCCTTAGACCGCTCGGCCATGCTACCTGGATGACAGCCGTGTCAACTTCCTTGGAGTAAGGCAAGTATAGCTGATTTCATTTTAAAGTAGTGTATGTGTGGTAATGGGCATATCACTCTCCAAAAAGACAAAGCAATAATTCTGAGAATTGTCTTTTCCTAAACATCAAAATATACAAGTATCATATGAAAAGATTAAAGGATAAGCTCAGTAAAAAGTAAGCAAATCATTACGCTACATGAGATAAGAATTTGAAAACCTCCGAGGTAGTAAGAGTGGCACCAGCGGGATTCAAACCCACACACCCAAAGAGACTGCAACCTTAAACCAGCACATCTAGACCCCACGAACCATGTTGCTGCAAATGCTTCCTCGATTCCATACTGACACAGTCAAGGTATTTCTGAAAACTCACTGATTTACCTAATTTGCTAATCGTCACAAGATTGTTCTTTGCCCAACACTAAAAGCTGGCAGCAGTGGGATTTGAACCCACGCCTCCAAAGAGACTGGAGCCTAAATCCAGCGCCTTAGACCGCTCGGCCATGCTACCTGGGTGAAAAGCGATAAAATGTCCTTGGAGTAAGGGAAGTATAGCTGATTTTATTTTAAAGTAGTGTATGTGTGCTAACGGGCATATCTCTCTCCAACAGGACAAAGCAATAATTCTGAGAATTGTCTTTTCCTAAACATCAAAATGTACAAGTATCATATGAAAAGATTAAAGGATAAGCTCATTTAAAAGTAAGCAAATCATTAAGCTACATGAGATAAGAATTTGAAAACCTCAGAGGTAGTGGAGGTGGCAGCAGAGGGATTCAAGCCCACACACCCAAAGAGACTGCAGCCTTAATCCAGCACATCTAGACTCCACGACCATGACACTGCAAATGCTTGCTCCATTAAATAGCAAAACTGTTCAGGTATTTCTGAAAACTCACTGATTTACCTAATTTGATCATCATCACAAGATTGTTCTTTGCACAACCCAATCTACTATTAAATTCGACTTTTCATGAACTTCCTGACTGCAAAAGCTGGCAGCAGTGGGATTTGAACCCACGCCTCCAAAGAGACTGGAGCCTTAATCCAGCGCCTTAGACCGCTCGGCCATGCTACCTGGATGACAGCCGTGTCAACTTCCTTGGAGTAAGGCAAGTATAGCTGATTTCATTTTAAAGTAGTGTATGTGTGGTAATGGGCATATCACTCTCCAAAAAGACAAAGCAATAATTCTGAGAATTGTCTTTTCCTAAACATCAAAATATACAAGTATCATATGAAAAGATTAAAGGATAAGCTCAGTAAAAAGTAAGCAAATCATTACGCTACATGAGATAAGAATTTGAAAACCTCCGAGGTAGTAAGAGTGGCACCAGCGGGATTCAAACCCACACACCCAAAGAGACTGCAACCTTAAACCAGCACATCTAGACCCCACGAACCATGTTGCTGCAAATGCTTCCTCGATTCCATACTGACACAGTCCAGGTATTTCTGAAAACTCACTGATTTACCTAATTTGCTAATCGTCACAAGATTGTTCTTTGCCCAACACTAAAAGCTGGCAGCAGTGGGATTTGAACCCACGCCTCCAAAGAGACTGGAGCCTAAATCCAGCGCCTTAGACCGCTCGGCCATGCTACCTGGGTGAAAAGCGATAAAATGTCCTTGGAGTAAGGGAAGTATAGCTGATTTTATTTTAAAGTAGTGTATGTGTGCTAACGGGCATATCTCTCTCCAACAGGACAAAGCAATAATTCTGAGAATTGTCTTTTCCTAAACATCAAAATGTACAAGTATCATATGAAAAGATTAAAGGATAAGCTCATTTAAAAGTAAGCAAATCATTAAGCTACATGAGATAAGAATTTGAAAACCTCAGAGGTAGTGGAGGTGGCAGCAGAGGGATTCAAGCCCACACACCCAAAGAGACTGCAGCCTTAATCCAGCACATCTAGACTCCACGACCATGACACTGCAAATGCTTGCTCCATTAAATAGCAAAACTGTTCAGGTATTTCTGAAAACTCACTGATTTACCTAATTTGATCATCATCACAAGATTGTTCTTTGCACAACCCAATCTACTATTAAATTCGACTTTTCATGAACTTCCTGACTGCAAAAGCTGGCAGCAGTGGGATTTGAACCCACGCCTCCAAAGAGACTGGAGCCTTAATCCAGCGCCTTAGACCGCTCGGCCATGCTACCTGGATGACAGCCGTGTCAACTTCCTTGGAGTAAGGCAAGTATAGCTGATTTCATTTTAAAGTAGTGTATGTGTGGTAATGGGCATATCACTCTCCAAAAAGACAAAGCAATAATTCTGAGAATTGTCTTTTCCTAAACATCAAAATATACAAGTATCATATGAAAAGATTAAAGGATAAGCTCAGTAAAAAGTAAGCAAATCATTACGCTACATGAGATAAGAATTTGAAAACCTCCGAGGTAGTAAGAGTGGCACCAGCGGGATTCAAACCCACACACCCAAAGAGACTGCAACCTTAAACCAGCACATCTAGACCCCACGAACCATGTTGCTGCAAATGCTTCCTCGATTCCATACTGACACAGTCAAGGTATTTCTGAAAACTCACTGATTTACCTAATTTGCTAATCGTCACAAGATTGTTCTTTGCCCAACACTAAAAGCTGGCAGCAGTGGGATTTGAACCCACGCCTCCAAAGAGACTGGAGCCTAAATCCAGCGCCTTAGACCGCTCGGCCATGCTACCTGGGTGAAAAGCGATAAAATGTCCTTGGAGTAAGGGAAGTATAGCTGATTTTATTTTAAAGTAGTGTATGTGTGCTAACGGGCATATCTCTCTCCAACAGGACAAAGCAATAATTCTGAGAATTGTCTTTTCCTAAACATCAAAATGTACAAGTATCATATGAAAAGATTAAAGGATAAGCTCATTTAAAAGTAAGCAAATCATTAAGCTACATGAGATAAGAATTTGAAAACCTCAGAGGTAGTGGAGGTGGCAGCAGAGGGATTCAAGCCCACACACCCAAAGAGACTGCAGCCTTAATCCAGCACATCTAGACTCCACGACCATGACACTGCAAATGCTTGCTCCATTAAATAGCAAAACTGTTCAGGTATTTCTGAAAACTCACTGATTTACCTAATTTGATCATCATCACAAGATTGTTCTTTGCACAACCCAATCTACTATTAAATTCGACTTTTCATGAACTTCCTGACTGCAAAAGCTGGCAGCAGTGGGATTTGAACCCACGCCTCCAAAGAGACTGGAGCCTTAATCCAGCGCCTTAGACCGCTCGGCCATGCTACCTGGATGACAGCCGTGTCAACTTCCTTGGAGTAAGGCAAGTATAGCTGATTTCATTTTAAAGTAGTGTATGTGTGGTAATGGGCATATCACTCTCCAAAAAGACAAAGCAATAATTCTGAGAATTGTCTTTTCCTAAACATCAAAATATACAAGTATCATATGAAAAGATTAAAGGATAAGCTCAGTAAAAAGTAAGCAAATCATTACGCTACATGAGATAAGAATTTGAAAACCTCCGAGGTAGTAAGAGTGGCACCAGCGGGATTCAAACCCACACACCCAAAGAGACTGCAACCTTAAACCAGCACATCTAGACCCCACGAACCATGTTGCTGCAAATGCTTCCTCGATTCCATACTGACACAGTCAAGGTATTTCTGAAAACTCACTGATTTACCTAATTTGCTAATCGTCACAAGATTGTTCTTTGCCCAACACTAAAAGCTGGCAGCAGTGGGATTTGAACCCACGCCTCCAAAGAGACTGGAGCCTAAATCCAGCGCCTTAGACCGCTCGGCCATGCTACCTGGGTGAAAAGCGATAAAATGTCCTTGGAGTAAGGGAAGTATAGCTGATTTTATTTTAAAGTAGTGTATGTGTGCTAACGGGCATATCTCTCTCCAACAGGACAAAGCAATAATTCTGAGAATTGTCTTTTCCTAAACATCAAAATGTACAAGTATCATATGAAAAGATTAAAGGATAAGCTCATTTAAAAGTAAGCAAATCATTAAGCTACATGAGATAAGAATTTGAAAACCTCAGAGGTAGTGGAGGTGGCAGCAGAGGGATTCAAGCCCACACACCCAAAGAGACTGCAGCCTTAATCCAGCACATCTAGACTCCACGACCATGACACTGCAAATGCTTGCTCCATTAAATAGCAAAACTGTTCAGGTATTTCTGAAAACTCACTGATTTACCTAATTTGATCATCATCACAAGATTGTTCTTTGCACAACCCAATCTACTATTAAATTCGACTTTTCATGAACTTCCTGACTGCAAAAGCTGGCAGCAGTGGGATTTGAACCCACGCCTCCAAAGAGACTGGAGCCTTAATCCAGCGCCTTAGACCGCTCGGCCATGCTACCTGGATGACAGCCGTGTCAACTTCCTTGGAGTAAGGCAAGTATAGCTGATTTCATTTTAAAGTAGTGTATGTGTGGTAATGGGCATATCACTCTCCAAAAAGACAAAGCAATAATTCTGAGAATTGTCTTTTCCTAAACATCAAAATATACAAGTATCATATGAAAAGATTAAAGGATAAGCTCAGTAAAAAGTAAGCAAATCATTACGCTACATGAGATAAGAATTTGAAAACCTCCGAGGTAGTAAGAGTGGCACCAGCGGGATTCAAACCCACACACCCAAAGAGACTGCAACCTTAAACCAGCACATCTAGACCCCACGAACCATGTTGCTGCAAATGCTTCCTCGATTCCATACTGACACAGTCAAGGTATTTCTGAAAACTCACTGATTTACCTAATTTGCTAATCGTCACAAGATTGTTCTTTGCCCAACACTAAAAGCTGGCAGCAGTGGGATTTGAACCCACGCCTCCAAAGAGACTGGAGCCTAAATCCAGCGCCTTAGACCGCTCGGCCATGCTACCTGGGTGAAAAGCGATAAAATGTCCTTGGAGTAAGGGAAGTATAGCTGATTTTATTTTAAAGTAGTGTATGTGTGCTAACGGGCATATCTCTCTCCAACAGGACAAAGCAATAATTCTGAGAATTGTCTTTTCCTAAACATCAAAATGTACAAGTATCATATGAAAAGATTAAAGGATAAGCTCATTTAAAAGTAAGCAAATCATTAAGCTACATGAGATAAGAATTTGAAAACCTCAGAGGTAGTGGAGGTGGCAGCAGAGGGATTCAAGCCCACACACCCAAAGAGACTGCAGCCTTAATCCAGCACATCTAGACTCCACGACCATGACACTGCAAATGCTTGCTCCATTAAATAGCAAAACTGTTCAGGTATTTCTGAAAACTCACTGATTTACCTAATTTGATCATCATCACAAGATTGTTCTTTGCACAACCCAATCTACTATTAAATTCGACTTTTCATGAACTTCCTGACTGCAAAAGCTGGCAGCAGTGGGATTTGAACCCACGCCTCCAAAGAGACTGGAGCCTTAATCCAGCGCCTTAGACCGCTCGGCCATGCTACCTGGATGACAGCCGTGTCAACTTCCTTGGAGTAAGGCAAGTATAGCTGATTTCATTTTAAAGTAGTGTATGTGTGGTAATGGGCATATCACTCTCCAAAAAGACAAAGCAATAATTCTGAGAATTGTCTTTTCCTAAACATCAAAATATACAAGTATCATATGAAAAGATTAAAGGATAAGCTCAGTAAAAAGTAAGCAAATCATTACGCTACATGAGATAAGAATTTGAAAACCTCCGAGGTAGTAAGAGTGGCACCAGCGGGATTCAAACCCACACACCCAAAGAGACTGCAACCTTAAACCAGCACATCTAGACCCCACGAACCATGTTGCTGCAAATGCTTCCTCGATTCCATACTGACACAGTCCAGGTATTTCTGAAAACTCACTGATTTACCTAATTTGCTAATCGTCACAAGATTGTTCTTTGCCCAACACTAAAAGCTGGCAGCAGTGGGATTTGAACCCACGCCTCCAAAGAGACTGGAGCCTAAATCCAGCGCCTTAGACCGCTCGGCCATGCTACCTGGGTGAAAAGCGATAAAATGTCCTTGGAGTAAGGGAAGTATAGCTGATTTTATTTTAAAGTAGTGTATGTGTGCTAACGGGCATATCTCTCTCCAACAGGACAAAGCAATAATTCTGAGAATTGTCTTTTCCTAAACATCAAAATGTACAAGTATCATATGAAAAGATTAAAGGATAAGCTCATTTAAAAGTAAGCAAATCATTAAGCTACATGAGATAAGAATTTGAAAACCTCAGAGGTAGTGGAGGTGGCAGCAGAGGGATTCAAGCCCACACACCCAAAGAGACTGCAGCCTTAATCCAGCACATCTAGACTCCACGACCATGACACTGCAAATGCTTGCTCCATTAAATAGCAAAACTGTTCAGGTATTTCTGAAAACTCACTGATTTACCTAATTTGATCATCATCACAAGATTGTTCTTTGCACAACCCAATCTACTATTAAATTCGACTTTTCATGAACTTCCTGACTGCAAAAGCTGGCAGCAGTGGGATTTGAACCCACGCCTCCAAAGAGACTGGAGCCTTAATCCAGCGCCTTAGACCGCTCGGCCATGCTACCTGGATGACAGCCGTGTCAACTTCCTTGGAGTAAGGCAAGTATAGCTGATTTCATTTTAAAGTAGTGTATGTGTGGTAATGGGCATATCACTCTCCAAAAAGACAAAGCAATAATTCTGAGAATTGTCTTTTCCTAAACATCAAAATATACAAGTATCATATGAAAAGATTAAAGGATAAGCTCAGTAAAAAGTAAGCAAATCATTACGCTACATGAGATAAGAATTTGAAAACCTCCGAGGTAGTAAGAGTGGCACCAGCGGGATTCAAACCCACACACCCAAAGAGACTGCAACCTTAAACCAGCACATCTAGACCCCACGAACCATGTTGCTGCAAATGCTTCCTCGATTCCATACTGACACAGTCAAGGTATTTCTGAAAACTCACTGATTTACCTAATTTGCTAATCGTCACAAGATTGTTCTTTGCCCAACACTAAAAGCTGGCAGCAGTGGGATTTGAACCCACGCCTCCAAAGAGACTGGAGCCTAAATCCAGCGCCTTAGACCGCTCGGCCATGCTACCTGGGTGAAAAGAGATAAAATGTCCTTGGAGTAAGGGAAGTATAGCTGATTTTATTTTAAAGTAGTGTATGTGTGCTAACGGGCATATCTCTCTCCAACAGGACAAAGCAATAATTCTGAGAATTGTCTTTTCCTAAACATCAAAATGTACAAGTATCATATGAAAAGATTAAAGGATAAGCTCATTTAAAAGTAAGCAAATCATTAAGCTACATGAGATAAGAATTTGAAAACCTCAGAGGTAGTGGAGGTGGCAGCAGAGGGATTCAAGCCCACACACCCAAAGAGACTGCAGCCTTAATCCAGCACATCTAGACTCCACGACCATGACACTGCAAATGCTTGCTCCATTAAATAGCAAAACTGTTCAGGTATTTCTGAAAACTCACTGATTTACCTAATTTGATCATCATCACAAGATTGTTCTTTGCACAACCCAATCTACTATTAAATTCGACTTTTCATGAACTTCCTGACTGCAAAAGCTGGCAGCAGTGGGATTTGAACCCACGCCTCCAAAGAGACTGGAGCCTTAATCCAGCGCCTTAGACCGCTCGGCCATGCTACCTGGATGACAGCCGTGTCAACTTCCTTGGAGTAAGGCAAGTATAGCTGATTTCATTTTAAAGTAGTGTATGTGTGGTAATGGGCATATCACTCTCCAAAAAGACAAAGCAATAATTCTGAGAATTGTCTTTTCCTAAACATCAAAATATACAAGTATCATATGAAAAGATTAAAGGATAAGCTCAGTAAAAAGTAAGCAAATCATTACGCTACATGAGATAAGAATTTGAAAACCTCCGAGGTAGTAAGAGTGGCACCAGCGGGATTCAAACCCACACACCCAAAGAGACTGCAACCTTAAACCAGCACATCTAGACCCCATGAACCATGTTGCTGCAAATGCTTCCTCGATTCCATACTGACACAGTCCAGGTATTTCTGAAAACTCACTGATTTACCTAATTTGCTAATCGTCACAAGATTGTTCTTTGCCCAACACTAAAAGCTGGCAGCAGTGGGATTTGAACCCACGCCTCCAAAGAGACTGGAGCCTAAATCCAGCGCCTTAGACCGCTCGGCCATGCTACCTGGGTGAAAAGCGATAAAATGTCCTTGGAGTAAGGGAAGTATAGCTGATTTTATTTTAAAGTAGTGTATGTGTGCTAACGGGCATATCTCTCTCCAACAGGACAAAGCAATAATTCTGAGAATTGTCTTTTCCTAA
This sequence comes from Anomaloglossus baeobatrachus, assembly GCF_048569485.1. Lineage (NCBI taxonomy): Eukaryota > Metazoa > Chordata > Amphibia > Anura > Aromobatidae > Anomaloglossus > Anomaloglossus baeobatrachus. Next base: position 286,892,690 of record NC_134357.1, on the reverse strand, counting down.
ACATCAAAATGTACAAGTATCATATGAAAAGATTAAAGGATAAGCTCATTTAAAAGTAAGCAAATCATTAAGCTACATGAGATAAGAATTTGAAAACCTCAGAGGTAGTGGAGGTGGCAGCAGAGGGATTCAAGCCCACACACCCAAAGAGACTGCAGCCTTAATCCAGCACATCTAGACTCCACGACCATGACACTGCAAATGCTTGCTCCATTAAATAGCAAAACTGTTCAGGTATTTCTGAAAACTCACTGATTTACCTAATTTGATCATCATCACAAGATTGTTCTTTGCACAACCCAATCTACTATTAAATTCGACTTTTCATGAACTTCCTGACTGCAAAAGCTGGCAGCAGTGGGATTTGAACCCACGCCTCCAAAGAGACTGGAGCCTTAATCCAGCGCCTTAGACCGCTCGGCCATGCTACCTGGATGACAGCCGTGTCAACTTCCTTGGAGTAAGGCAAGTATAGCTGATTTCATTTTAAAGTAGTGTATGTGTGGTAATGGGCATATCACTCTCCAAAAAGACAAAGCAATAATTCTGAGAATTGTCTTTTCCTAAACATCAAAATATACAAGTATCATATGAAAAGATTAAAGGATAAGCTCAGTAAAAAGTAAGCAAATCATTACGCTACATGAGATAAGAATTTGAAAACCTCCGAGGTAGTAAGAGTGGCACCAGCGGGATTCAAACCCACACACCCAAAGAGACTGCAACCTTAAACCAGCACATCTAGACCCCACGAACCATGTTGCTGCAAATGCTTCCTCGATTCCATACTGACACAGTCAAGGTATTTCTGAAAACTCACTGATTTACCTAATTTGCTAATCGTCACAAGATTGTTCTTTGCCCAACACTAAAAGCTGGCAGCAGTGGGATTTGAACCCACGCCTCCAAAGAGACTGGAGCCTAAATCCAGCGCCTTAGACCGCTCGGCCATGCTACCTGGGTGAAAAGCGATAAAATGTCCTTGGAGTAAGGGAAGTATAGCTGATTTTATTTTAAAGTAGTGTATGTGTGCTAACGGGCATATCTCTCTCCAACAGGACAAAGCAATAATTCTGAGAATTGTCTTTTCCTAAACATCAAAATGTACAAGTATCATATGAAAAGATTAAAGGATAAGCTCATTTAAAAGTAAGCAAATCATTAAGCTACATGAGATAAGAATTTGAAAACCTCAGAGGTAGTGGAGGTGGCAGCAGAGGGATTCAAGCCCACACACCCAAAGAGACTGCAGCCTTAATCCAGCACATCTAGACTCCACGACCATGACACTGCAAATGCTTGCTCCATTAAATAGCAAAACTGTTCAGGTATTTCTGAAAACTCACTGATTTACCTAATTTGATCATCATCACAAGATTGTTCTTTGCACAACCCAATCTACTATTAAATTCGACTTTTCATGAACTTCCTGACTGCAAAAGCTGGCAGCAGTGGGATTTGAACCCACGCCTCCAAAGAGACTGGAGCCTTAATCCAGCGCCTTAGACCGCTCGGCCATGCTACCTGGATGACAGCCGTGTCAACTTCCTTGGAGTAAGGCAAGTATAGCTGATTTCATTTTAAAGTAGTGTATGTGTGGTAATGGGCATATCACTCTCCAAAAAGACAAAGCAATAATTCTGAGAATTGTCTTTTCCTAAACATCAAAATATACAAGTATCATATGAAAAGATTAAAGGATAAGCTCAGTAAAAAGTAAGCAAATCTTTACGCTACATGAGATAAGAATTTGAAAACCTCCGAGGTAGTAAGAGTGGCACCAGCGGGATTCAAACCCACACACCCAAAGAGACTGCAACCTTAAACCAGCACATCTAGACCCCACGAACCATGTTGCTGCAAATGCTTCCTCGATTCCATACTGACACAGTCCAGGTATTTCTGAAAACTCACTGATTTACCTAATTTGCTAATCGTCACAAGATTGTTCTTTGCCCAACACTAAAAGCTGGCAGCAGTGGGATTTGAACCCACGCCTCCAAAGAGACTGGAGCCTAAATCCAGCGCCTTAGACCGCTCGGCCATGCTACCTGGGTGAAAAGCGATAAAATGTCCTTGGAGTAAGGGAAGTATAGCTGATTTTATTTTAAAGTAGTGTATGTGTGCTAACGGGCATATCTCTCTCCAACAGGACAAAGCAATAATTCTGAGAATTGTCTTTTCCTAAACATCAAAATGTACAAGTATCATATGAAAAGATTAAAGGATAAGCTCATTTAAAAGTAAGCAAATCATTAAGCTACATGAGATAAGAATTTGAAAACCTCAGAGGTAGTGGAGGTGGCAGCAGAGGGATTCAAGCCCACACACCCAAAGAGACTGCAGCCTTAATCCAGCACATCTAGACTCCACGACCATGACACTGCAAATGCTTGCTCCATTAAATAGCAAAACTGTTCAGGTATTTCTGAAAACTCACTGATTTACCTAATTTGATCATCATCACAAGATTGTTCTTTGCACAACCCAATCTACTATTAAATTCGACTTTTCATGAACTTCCTGACTGCAAAAGCTGGCAGCAGTGGGATTTGAACCCACGCCTCCAAAGAGACTGGAGCCTTAATCCAGCGCCTTAGACCGCTCGGCCATGCTACCTGGATGACAGCCGTGTCAACTTCCTTGGAGTAAGGCAAGTATAGCTGATTTCATTTTAAAGTAGTGTATGTGTGGTAATGGGCATATCACTCTCCAAAAAGACAAAGCAATAATTCTGAGAATTGTCTTTTCCTAAACATCAAAATATACAAGTATCATATGAAAAGATTAAAGGATAAGCTCAGTAAAAAGTAAGCAAATCATTACGCTACATGAGATAAGAATTTGAAAACCTCCGAGGTAGTAAGAGTGGCACCAGCGGGATTCAAACCCACACACCCAAAGAGACTGCAACCTTAAACCAGCACATCTAGACCCCACGAACCATGTTGCTGCAAATGCTTCCTCGATTCCATACTGACACAGTCAAGGTATTTCTGAAAACTCACTGATTTACCTAATTTGCTAATCGTCACAAGATTGTTCTTTGCCCAACACTAAAAGCTGGCAGCAGTGGGATTTGAACCCACGCCTCCAAAGAGACTGGAGCCTAAATCCAGCGCCTTAGACCGCTCGGCCATGCTACCTGGGTGAAAAGCGATAAAATGTCCTTGGAGTAAGGGAAGTATAGCTGATTTTATTTTAAAGTAGTGTATGTGTGCTAACGGGCATATCTCTCTCCAACAGGACAAAGCAATAATTCTGAGAATTGTCTTTTCCTAAACATCAAAATGTACAAGTATCATATGAAAAGATTAAAGGATAAGCTCATTTAAAAGTAAGCAAATCATTAAGCTACATGAGATAAGAATTTGAAAACCTCAGAGGTAGTGGAGGTGGCAGCAGAGGGATTCAAGCCCACACACCCAAAGAGACTGCAGCCTTAATCCAGCACATCTAGACTCCACGACCATGACACTGCAAATGCTTGCTCCATTAAATAGCAAAACTGTTCAGGTATTTCTGAAAACTCACTGATTTACCTAATTTGATCATCATCACAAGATTGTTCTTTGCACAACCCAATCTACTATTAAATTCGACTTTTCATGAACTTCCTGACTGCAAAAGCTGGCAGCAGTGGGATTTGAACCCACGCCTCCAAAGAGACTGGAGCCTTAATCCAGCGCCTTAGACCGCTCGGCCATGCTACCTGGATGACAGCCGTGTCAACTTCCTTGGAGTAAGGCAAGTATAGCTGATTTCATTTTAAAGTAGTGTATGTGTGGTAATGGGCATATCACTCTCCAAAAAGACAAAGCAATAATTCTGAGAATTGTCTTTTCCTAAACATCAAAATATACAAGTATCATATGAAAAGATTAAAGGATAAGCTCAGTAAAAAGTAAGCAAATCATTACGCTACATGAGATAAGAATTTGAAAACCTCCGAGGTAGTAAGAGTGGCACCAGCGGGATTCAAACCCACACACCCAAAGAGACTGCAACCTTAAACCAGCACATCTAGACCCCACGAACCATGTTGCTGCAAATGCTTCCTCGATTCCATACTGACACAGTCCAGGTATTTCTGAAAACTCACTGATTTACCTAATTTGCTAATCGTCACAAGATTGTTCTTTGCCCAACACTAAAAGCTGGCAGCAGTGGGATTTGAACCCACGCCTCCAAAGAGACTGGAGCCTAAATCCAGCGCCTTAGACCGCTCGGCCATGCTACCTGGGTGAAAAGCGATAAAATGTCCTTGGAGTAAGGGAAGTATAGCTGATTTTATTTTAAAGTAGTGTATGTGTGCTAACGGGCATATCTCTCTCCAACAGGACAAAGCAATAATTCTGAGAATTGTCTTTTCCTAAACATCAAAATGTACAAGTATCATATGAAAAGATTAAAGGATAAGCTCATTTAAAAGTAAGCAAATCATTAAGCTACATGAGATAAGAATTTGAAAACCTCAGAGGTAGTGGAGGTGGCAGCAGAGGGATTCAAGCCCACACACCCAAAGAGACTGCAGCCTTAATCCAGCACATCTAGACTCCACGACCATGACACTGCAAATGCTTGCTCCATTAAATAGCAAAACTGTTCAGGTATTTCTGAAAACTCACTGATTTACCTAATTTGATCATCATCACAAGATTGTTCTTTGCACAACCCAATCTACTATTAAATTCGACTTTTCATGAACTTCCTGACTGCAAAAGCTGGCAGCAGTGGGATTTGAACCCACGCCTCCAAAGAGACTGGAGCCTTAATCCAGCGCCTTAGACCGCTCGGCCATGCTACCTGGATGACAGCCGTGTCAACTTCCTTGGAGTAAGGCAAGTATAGCTGATTTCATTTTAAAGTAGTGTATGTGTGGTAATGGGCATATCACTCTCCAAAAAGACAAAGCAATAATTCTGAGAATTGTCTTTTCCTAAACATCAAAATATACAAGTATCATATGAAAAGATTAAAGGATAAGCTCAGTAAAAAGTAAGCAAATCATTACGCTACATGAGATAAGAATTTGAAAACCTCCGAGGTAGTAAGAGTGGCACCAGCGGGATTCAAACCCACACACCCAAAGAGACTGCAACCTTAAACCAGCACATCTAGACCCCACGAACCATGTTGCTGCAAATGCTTCCTCGATTCCATACTGACACAGTCAAGGTATTTCTGAAAACTCACTGATTTACCTAATTTGCTAATCGTCACAAGATTGTTCTTTGCCCAACACTAAAAGCTGGCAGCAGTGGGATTTGAACCCACGCCTCCAAAGAGACTGGAGCCTAAATCCAGCGCCTTAGACCGCTCGGCCATGCTACCTGGGTGAAAAGCGATAAAATGTCCTTGGAGTAAGGGAAGTATAGCTGATTTTATTTTAAAGTAGTGTATGTGTGCTAACGGGCATATCTCTCTCCAACAGGACAAAGCAATAATTCTGAGAATTGTCTTTTCCTAAACATCAAAATGTACAAGTATCATATGAAAAGATTAAAGGATAAGCTCATTTAAAAGTAAGCAAATCATTAAGCTACATGAGATAAGAATTTGAAAACCTCAGAGGTAGTGGAGGTGGCAGCAGAGGGATTCAAGCCCACACACCCAAAGAGACTGCAGCCTTAATCCAGCACATCTAGACTCCATGACCATGACACTGCAAATGCTTGCTCCATTAAATAGCAAAACTGTTCAGGTATTTCTGAAAACTCACTGATTTACCTAATTTGATCATCATCACAAGATTGTTCTTTGCACAACCCAATCTACTATTAAATTCGAATTTTCATGAACTTCCTGACTGCAAAAGCTGGCAGCAGTGGGATTTGAACCCACGCCTCCAAAGAGACTGGAGCCTTAATCCAGCGCCTTAGACCGTTCGGCCATGCTACCTGGATGACAGCCGTGTCAACTTCCTTGGAGTAAGGCAAGTATAGCTGATTTCATTTTAAAGTAGTGTATGTGTGGTAATGGGCATATCACTCTCCAAAAAGACAAAGCAATAATTCTGAGAATTGTCTTTTCCTAAACATCAAAATATACAAGTATCATATGAAAAGATTAAAGGATAAGCTCAGTAAAAAGTAAGCAAATCATTACGCTACATGAGATAAGAATTTGAAAACCTCCGAGGTAGTAAGAGTGGCACCAGCGGGATTCAAACCCACACACCCAAAGAGACTGCAACCTTAAACCAGCACATCTAGACCCCACGAACCATGTTGCTGCAAATGCTTCCTCGATTCCATACTGACACAGTCCAGGTATTTCTGAAAACTCACTGATTTACCTAATTTGCTAATCGTCACAAGATTGTTCTTTGCCCAACACTAAAAGCTGGCAGCAGTGGGATTTGAACCCACGCCTCCAAAGAGACTGGAGCCTAAATCCAGCGCCTTAGACCGCTCGGCCATGCTACCTGGGTGAAAAGCGATAAAATGTCCTTGGAGTAAGGGAAGTATAGCTGATTTTATTTTAAAGTAGTGTATGTGTGCTAACGGGCATATCTCTCTCCAACAGGACAAAGCAATAATTCTGAGAATTGTCTTTTCCTAAACATCAAAATGTACAAGTATCATATGAAAAGATTAAAGGATAAGCTCATTTAAAAGTAAGCAAATCATTAAGCTACATGAGATAAGAATTTGAAAACCTCAGAGGTAGTGGAGGTGGCAGCAGAGGGATTCAAGCCCACACACCCAAAGAGACTGCAGCCTTAATCCAGCACATCTAGACTCCACGACCATGACACTGCAAATGCTTGCTCCATTAAATAGCAAAACTGTTCAGGTATTTCTGAAAACTCACTGATTTACCTAATTTGATCATCATCACAAGATTGTTCTTTGCACAACCCAATCTACTATTAAATTCGACTTTTCATGAACTTCCTGACTGCAAAAGCTGGCAGCAGTGGGATTTGAACCCACGCCTCCAAAGAGACTGGAGCCTTAATCCAGCGCCTTAGACCGCTCGGCCATGCTACCTGGATGACAGCCGTGTCAACTTCCTTGGAGTAAGGCAAGTATAGCTGATTTCATTTTAAAGTAGTGTATGTGTGGTAATGGGCATATCACTCTCCAAAAAGACAAAGCAATAATTCTGAGAATTGTCTTTTCCTAAACATCAAAATATACAAGTATCATATGAAAAGATTAAAGGATAAGCTCAGTAAAAAGTAAGCAAATCATTACGCTACATGAGATAAGAATTTGAAAACCTCCGAGGTAGTAAGAGTGGCACCAGCGGGATTCAAACCCACACACCCAAAGAGACTGCAACCTTAAACCAGCACATCTAGACCCCACGAACCATGTTGCTGCAAATGCTTCCTCGATTCCATACTGACACAGTCAAGGTATTTCTGAAAACTCACTGATTTACCTAATTTGCTAATCGTCACAAGATTGTTCTTTGCCCAACACTAAAAGCTGGCAGCAGTGGGATTTGAACCCACGCCTCCAAAGAGACTGGAGCCTAAATCCAGCGCCTTAGACCGCTCGGCCATGCTACCTGGGTGAAAAGCGATAAAATGTCCTTGGAGTAAGGGAAGTATAGCTGATTTTATTTTAAAGTAGTGTATGTGTGCTAACGGGCATATCTCTCTCCAACAGGACAAAGCAATAATTCTGAGAATTGTCTTTTCCTAAACATCAAAATGTACAAGTATCATATGAAAAGATTAAAGGATAAGCTCATTTAAAAGTAAGCAAATCATTAAGCTACATGAGATAAGAATTTGAAAACCTCAGAGGTAGTGGAGGTGGCAGCAGAGGGATTCAAGCCCACACACCCAAAGAGACTGCAGCCTTAATCCAGCACATCTAGACTCCACGACCATGACACTGCAAATGCTTGCTCCATTAAATAGCAAAACTGTTCAGGTATTTCTGAAAACTCACTGATTTACCTAATTTGATCATCATCACAAGATTGTTCTTTGCACAACCCAATCTACTATTAAATTCGACTTTTCATGAACTTCCTGACTGCAAAAGCTGGCAGCAGTGGGATTTGAACCCACGCCTCCAAAGAGACTGGAGCCTTAATCCAGCGCCTTAGACCGCTCGGCCATGCTACCTGGATGACAGCCGTGTCAACTTCCTTGGAGTAAGGCAAGTATAGCTGATTTCATTTTAAAGTAGTGTATGTGTGGTAATGGGCATATCACTCTCCAAAAAGACAAAGCAATAATTCTGAGAATTGTCTTTTCCTAAACATCAAAATATACAAGTATCATATGAAAAGATTAAAGGATAAGCTCAGTAAAAAGTAAGCAAATCATTACGCTACATGAGATAAGAATTTGAAAACCTCCGAGGTAGTAAGAGTGGCACCAGCGGGATTCAAACCCACACACCCAAAGAGACTGCAACCTTAAACCAGCACATCTAGACCCCACGAACCATGTTGCTGCAAATGCTTCCTCGATTCCATACTGACACAGTCCAGGTATTTCTGAAAACTCACTGATTTACCTAATTTGCTAATCGTCACAAGATTGTTCTTTGCCCAACACTAAAAGCTGGCAGCAGTGGGATTTGAACCCACGCCTCCAAAGAGACTGGAGCCTAAATCCAGCGCCTTAGACCGCTCGGCCATGCTACCTGGGTGAAAAGCGATAAAATGTCCTTGGAGTAAGGGAAGTATAGCTGATTTTATTTTAAAGTAGTGTATGTGTGCTAACGGGCATATCTCTCTCCAACAGGACAAAGCAATAATTCTGAGAATTGTCTTTTCCTAAACATCAAAATGTACAAGTATCATATGAAAAGATTAAAGGATAAGCTCATTTAAAAGTAAGCAAATCATTAAGCTACATGAGATAAGAATTTGAAAACCTCAGAGGTAGTGGAGGTGGCAGCAGAGGGATTCAAGCCCACACACCCAAAGAGACTGCAGCCTTAATCCAGCACATCTAGACTCCACGACCATGACACTGCAAATGCTTGCTCCATTAAATAGCAAAACTGTTCAGGTATTTCTGAAAACTCACTGATTTACCTAATTTGATCATCATCACAAGATTGTTCTTTGCACAACCCAATCTACTATTAAATTCGACTTTTCATGAACTTCCTGACTGCAAAAGCTGGCAGCAGTGGGATTTGAACCCACGCCTCCAAAGAGACTGGAGCCTTAATCCAGCGCCTTAGACCGCTCGGCCATGCTACCTGGATGACAGCCGTGTCAACTTCCTTGGAGTAAGGCAAGTATAGCTGATTTCATTTTAAAGTAGTGTATGTGTGGTAATGGGCATATCACTCTCCAAAAAGACAAAGCAATAATTCTGAGAATTGTCTTTTCCTAAACATCAAAATATACAAGTATCATATGAAAAGATTAAAGGATAAGCTCAGTAAAAAGTAAGCAAATCATTACGCTACATGAGATAAGAATTTGAAAACCTCCGAGGTAGTAAGAGTGGCACCAGCGGGATTCAAACCCACACACCCAAAGAGACTGCAACCTTAAACCAGCACATCTAGACCCCACGAACCATGTTGCTGCAAATGCTTCCTCGATTCCATACTGACACAGTCAAGGTATTTCTGAAAACTCACTGATTTACCTAATTTGCTAATCGTCACAAGATTGTTCTTTGCCCAACACTAAAAGCTGGCAGCAGTGGGATTTGAACCCACGCCTCCAAAGAGACTGGAGCCTAAATCCAGCGCCTTAGACCGCTCGGCCATGCTACCTGGGTGAAAAGCGATAAAATGTCCTTGGAGTAAGGGAAGTATAGCTGATTTTATTTTAAAGTAGTGTATGTGTGCTAACGGGCATATCTCTCTCCAACAGGACAAAGCAATAATTCTGAGAATTGTCTTTTCCTAAACATCAAAATGTACAAGTATCATATGAAAAGATTAAAGGATAAGCTCATTTAAAAGTAAGCAAATCATTAAGCTACATGAGATAAGAATTTGAAAACCTCAGAGGTAGTGGAGGTGGCAGCAGAGGGATTCAAGCCCACACACCCAAAGAGACTGCAGCCTTAATCCAGCACATCTAGACTCCACGACCATGACACTGCAAATGCTTGCTCCATTAAATAGCAAAACTGTTCAGGTATTTCTGAAAACTCACTGATTTACCTAATTTGATCATCATCACAAGATTGTTCTTTGCACAACCCAATCTACTATTAAATTCGACTTTTCATGAACTTCCTGACTGCAAAAGCTGGCAGCAGTGGGATTTGAACCCACGCCTCCAAAGAGACTGGAGCCTTAATCCAGCGCCTTAGACCGCTCGGCCATGCTACCTGGATGACAGCCGTGTCAACTTCCTTGGAGTAAGGCAAGTATAGCTGATTTCATTTTAAAGTAGTGTATGTGTGGTAATGGGCATATCACTCTCCAAAAAGACAAAGCAATAATTCTGAGAATTGTCTTTTCCTAAACATCAAAATATACAAGTATCATATGAAAAGATTAAAGGATAAGCTCAGTAAAAAGTAAGCAAATCATTACGCTACATGAGATAAGAATTTGAAAACCTCCGAGGTAGTAAGAGTGGCACCAGCGGGATTCAAACCCACACACCCAAAGAGACTGCAACCTTAAACCAGCACATCTAGACCCCACGAACCATGTTGCTGCAAATGCTTCCTTGATTCCATACTGACACAGTCCAGGTATTTCTGAAAACTCACTGATTTACCTAATTTGCTAATCGTCACAAGATTGTTCTTTGCCCAACACTAAAAGCTGGCAGCAGTGGGATTTGAACCCACGCCTCCAAAGAGACTGGAGCCTAAATCCAGCGCCTTAGACCGCTCGGCCATGCTACCTGGGTGAAAAGCGATAAAATGTCCTTGGAGTAAGGGAAGTATAGCTGATTTTATTTTAAAGTAGTGTATGTGTGCTAACGGGCATATCTCTCTCCAACAGGACAAAGCAATAATTCTGAGAATTGTCTTTTCCTAAACATCAAAATGTACAAGTATCATATGAAAAGATTAAAGGATAAGCTCATTTAAAAGTAAGCAAATCATTAAGCTACATGAGATAAGAATTTGAAAACCTCAGAGGTAGTGGAGGTGGCAGCAGAGGGATTCAACCCCACACACCCAAAGAGACTGCAGCCTTAATCCAGCACATCTAGACTCCACGACCATGACACTGCAAATGCTTGCTCCATTAAATAGCAAAACTGTTCAGGTATTTCTGAAAACTCACTGATTTACCTAATTTGATCATCATCACAAGATTGTTCTTTGCACAACCCAATCTACTATTAAATTCGACTTTTCATGAACTTCCTGACTGCAAAAGCTGGCAGCAGTGGGATTTGAACCCACGCCTCCAAAGAGACTGGAGCCTTAATCCAGCGCCTTAGACCGCTCGGCCATGCTACCTGGATGACAGCCGTGTCAACTTCCTTGGAGTAAGGCAAGTATAGCTGATTTCATTTTAAAGTAGTGTATGTGTGGTAATGGGCATATCACTCTCCAAAAAGACAAAGCAATAATTCTGAGAATTGTCTTTTCCTAAACATCAAAATATACAAGTATCATATGAAAAGATTAAAGGATAAGCTCAGTAAAAAGTAAGCAAATCATTACGCTACATGAGATAAGAATTTGAAAACCTCCGAGGTAGTAAGAGTGGCACCAGCGGGATTCAAACCCACACACCCAAAGAGACTGCAACCTTAAACCAGCACATCTAGACCCCACGAACCATGTTGCTGCAAATGCTTCCTCGATTCCATACTGACACAGTCAAGGTATTTCTGAAAACTCACTGATTTACCTAATTTGCTAATCGTCACAAGATTGTTCTTTGCCCAACACTAAAAGCTGGCAGCAGTGGGATTTGAACCCACGCCTCCAAAGAGACTGGAGCCTAAATCCAGCGCCTTAGACCGCTCGGCCATGCTACCTGGGTGAAAAGCGATAAAATGTCCTTGGAGTAAGGGAAAAGTATAGCTGATTTTATTTTAAAGTAGTGTATGTGTGCTAACGGGCATATCTCTCTCCAACAGGACAAAGCAATAATTCTGAGAATTGTCTTTTCCTAAACATCAAAATGTACAAGTATCATATGAAAAGATTAAAGGATAAGCTCATTTAAAAGTAAGCAAATCATTAAGCTACATGAGATAAGAATTTGAAAACCTCAGAGGTAGTGGAGGTGGCAGCAGAGGGATTCAAGCCCACACACCCAAAGAGACTGCAGCCTTAATCCAGCACATCTAGACTCCACGACCATGACACTGCAAATGCTTGCTCCATTAAATAGCAAAACTGTTCAGGTATTTCTGAAAACTCACTGATTTACCTAATTTGATCATCATCACAAGATTGTTCTTTGCACAACCCAATCTACTATTAAATTCGACTTTTCATGAACTTCCTGACTGCAAAAGCTGGCAGCAGTGGGATTTGAACCCACGCCTCCAAAGAGACTGGAGCCTTAATCCAGCGCCTTAGACCGCTCGGCCATGCTACCTGGATGACAGCCGTGTCAACTTCCTTGGAGTAAGGCAAGTATAGCTGATTTCATTTTAAAGTAGTGTATGTGTGGTAATGGGCATATCACTCTCCAAAAAGACAAAGCAATAATTCTGAGAATTGTCTTTTCCTAAACATCAAAATATACAAGTATCATATGAAAAGATTAAAGGATAAGCTCAGTAAAAAGTAAGCAAATCATTACGCTACATGAGATAAGAATTTGAAAACCTCCGAGGTAGTAAGAGTGGCACCAGCGGGATTCAAACCCACACACCCAAAGAGACTGCAACCTTAAACCAGCACATCTAGACCCCACGAACCATGTTGCTGCAAATGCTTCCTCGATTCCATACTGACACAGTCCAGGTATTTCTGAAAACTCACTGATTTACCTAATTTGCTAATCGTCACAAGATTGTTCTTTGCCCAACACTAAAAGCTGGCAGCAGTGGGATTTGAACCCACGCCTCCAAAGAGACTGGAGCCTAAATCCAGCGCCTTAGACCGCTCGGCCATGCTACCTGGGTGAAAAGCGATAAAATGTCCTTGGAGTAAGGGAAGTATAGCTGATTTTATTTTAAAGTAGTGTATGTGTGCTAACGGGCATATCTCTCTCCAACAGGACAAAGCAATAATTCTGAGAATTGTCTTTTCCTAAACATCAAAATGTACAAGTATCATATGAAAAGATTAAAGGATAAGCTCATTTAAAAGTAAGCAAATCATTAAGCTACATGAGATAAGAATTTGAAAACCTCAGAGGTAGTGGAGGTGGCAGCAGAGGGATTCAAGCCCACACACCCAAAGAGACTGCAGCCTTAATCCAGCACATCTAGACTCCACGACCATGACACTGCAAATGCTTGCTCCATTAAATAGCAAAACTGTTCAGGTATTTCTGAAAACTCACTGATTTACCTAATTTGATCATCATCACAAGATTGTTCTTTGCACAACCCAATCTACTATTAAATTCGACTTTTCATGAACTTCCTGACTGCAAAAGCTGGCAGCAGTGGGATTTGAACCCACGCCTCCAAAGAGACTGGAGCCTTAATCCAGCGCCTTAGACCGCTCGGCCATGCTACCTGGATGACAGCCGTGTCAACTTCCTTGGAGTAAGGCAAGTATAGCTGATTTCATTTTAAAGTAGTGTATGTGTGGTAATGGGCATATCACTCTCCAAAAAGACAAAGCAATAATTCTGAGAATTGTCTTTTCCTAAACATCAAAATATACAAGTATCATATGAAAAGATTAAAGGATAAGCTCAGTAAAAAGTAAGCAAATCATTACGCTACATGAGATAAGAATTTGAAAACCTCCGAGGTAGTAAGAGTGGCACCAGCGGGATTCAAACCCACACACCCAAAGAGACTGCAACCTTAAACCAGCACATCTAGACCCCACGAACCATGTTGCTGCAAATGCTTCCTCGATTCCATACTGACACAGTCCAGGTATTTCTGAAAACTCACTGATTTACCTAATTTGCTAATCGTCACAAGATTGTTCTTTGCCCAACACTAAAAGCTGGCAGCAGTGGGATTTGAACCCACGCCTCCAAAGAGACTGGAGCCTAAATCCAGCGCCTTAGACCGCTCGGCCATGCTACCTGGGTGAAAAGCGATAAAATGTCCTTGGAGTAAGGGAAGTATAGCTGATTTTATTTTAAAGTAGTGTATGTGTGCTAACGGGCATATCTCTCTCCAACAGGACAAAGCAATAATTCTGAGAATTGTCTTTTCCTAAACATCAAAATGTACAAGTATCATATGAAAAGATTAAAGGATAAGCTCATTTAAAAGTAAGCAAATCATTAAGCTACATGAGATAAGAATTTGAAAACCTCAGAGGTAGTGGAGGTGGCAGCAGAGGGATTCAAGCCCACACACCCAAAGAGACTGCAGCCTTAATCCAGCACATCTAGACTCCACGACCATGACACTGCAAATGCTTGCTCCATTAAATAGCAAAACTGTTCAGGTATTTCTGAAAACTCACTGATTTACCTAATTTGATCATCATCACAAGATTGTTCTTTGCACAACCCAATCTACTATTAAATTCGACTTTTCATGAACTTCCTGACTGCAAAAGCTGGCAGCAGTGGGATTTGAACCCACGCCTCCAAAGAGACTGGAGCCTTAATCCAGCGCCTTAGACCGCTCGGCCATGCTACCTGGATGACAGCCGTGTCAACTTCCTTGGAGTAAGGCAAGTATAGCTGATTTCATTTTAAAGTAGTGTATGTGTGGTAATGGGCATATCACTCTCCAAAAAGACAAAGCAATAATTCTGAGAATTGTCTTTTCCTAAACATCAAAATATACAAGTATCATATGAAAAGATTAAAGGATAAGCTCAGTAAAAAGTAAGCAAATCATTACGCTACATGAGATAAGAATTTGAAAACCTCCGAGGTAGTAAGAGTGGCACCAGCGGGATTCAAACCCACACACCCAAAGAGACTGCAACCTTAAACCAGCACATCTAGACCCCACGAACCATGTTGCTGCAAATGCTTCCTCGATTCCATACTGACACAGTCAAGGTATTTCTGAAAACTCACTGATTTACCTAATTTGCTAATCGTCACAAGATTGTTCTTTGCCCAACACTAAAAGCTGGCAGCAGTGGGATTTGAACCCACGCCTCCAAAGAGACTGGAGCCTAAATCCAGCGCCTTAGACCGCTCGGCCATGCTACCTGGGTGAAAAGCGATAAAATGTCCTTGGAGTAAGGGAAGTATAGCTGATTTTATTTTAAAGTAGTGTATGTGTGCTAACGGGCATATCTCTCTCCAACAGGACAAAGCAATAATTCTGAGAATTGTCTTTTCCTAAACATCAAAATGTACAAGTATCATATGAAAAGATTAAAGGATAAGCTCATTTAAAAGTAAGCAAATCATTAAGCTACATGAGATAAGAATTTGAAAACCTCAGAGGTAGTGGAGGTGGCAGCAGAGGGATTCAAGCCCACACACCCAAAGAGACTGCAGCCTTAATCCAGCACATCTAGACTCCACGACCATGACACTGCAAATGCTTGCTCCATTAAATAGCAAAACTGTTCAGGTATTTCTGAAAACTCACTGATTTACCTAATTTGATCATCATCACAAGATTGTTCTTTGCACAACCCAATCTACTATTAAATTCGACTTTTCATGAACTTCCTGACTGCAAAAGCTGGCAGCAGTGGGATTTGAACCCACGCCTCCAAAGAGACTGGAGCCTTAATCCAGCGCCTTAGACCGCTCGGCCATGCTACCTGGATGACAGCCGTGTCAACTTCCTTGGAGTAAGGCAAGTATAGCTGATTTCATTTTAAAGTAGTGTATGTGTGGTAATGGGCATATCACTCTCCAAAAAGACAAAGCAATAATTCTGAGAATTGTCTTTTCCTAAACATCAAAATATACAAGTATCATATGAAAAGATTAAAGGATAAGCTCAGTAAAAAGTAAGCAAATCATTACGCTACATGAGATAAGAATTTGAAAACCTCCGAGGTAGTAAGAGTGGCACCAGCGGGATTCAAACCCACACACCCAAAGAGACTGCAACCTTAAACCAGCACATCTAGACCCCACGAACCATGTTGCTGCAAATGCTTCCTCGATTCCATACTGACACAGTCCAGGTATTTCTGAAAACTCACTGATTTACCTAATTTGCTAATCGTCACAAGATTGTTCTTTGCCCAACACTAAAAGCTGGCAGCAGTGGGATTTGAACCCACGCCTCCAAAGAGACTGGAGCCTAAATCCAGCGCCTTAGACCGCTCGGCCATGCTACCTGGGTGAAAAGCGATAAAATGTCCTTGGAGTAAGGGAAGTATAGCTGATTTTATTTTAAAGTAGTGTATGTGTGCTAACGGGCATATCTCTCTCCAACAGGACAAAGCAATAATTCTGAGAATTGTCTTTTCCTAAACATCAAAATGTACAAGTATCATATGAAAAGATTAAAGGATAAGCTCATTTAAAAGTAAGCAAATCATTAAGCTACATGAGATAAGAATTTGAAAACCTCAGAGGTAGTGGAGGTGGCAGCAGAGGGATTCAAGCCCACACACCCAAAGAGACTGCAGCCTTAATCCAGCACATCTAGACTCCACGACCATGACACTGCAAATGCTTGCTCCATTAAATAGCAAAACTGTTCAGGTATTTCTGAAAACTCACTGATTTACCTAATTTGATCATCATCACAAGATTGTTCTTTGCACAACCCAATCTACTATTAAATTCGACTTTTCATGAACTTCCTGACTGCAAAAGCTGGCAGCAGTGGGATTTGAACCCACGCCTCCAAAGAGACTGGAGCCTTAATCCAGCGCCTTAGACCGCTCGGCCATGCTACCTGGATGACAGCCGTGTCAACTTCCTTGGAGTAAGGCAAGTATAGCTGATTTCATTTTAAAGTAGTGTATGTGTGGTAATGGGCATATCACTCTCCAAAAAGACAAAGCAATAATTCTGAGAATTGTCTTTTCCTAAACATCAAAATATACAAGTATCATATGAAAAGATTAAAGGATAAGCTCAGTAAAAAGTAAGCAAATCATTACGCTACATGAGATAAGAATTTGAAAACCTCCGAGGTAGTAAGAGTGGCACCAGCGGGATTCAAACCCACACACCCAAAGAGACTGCAACCTTAAACCAGCACATCTAGACCCCACGAACCATGTTGCTGCAAATGCTTCCTCGATTCCATACTGACACAGTCAAGGTATTTCTGAAAACTCACTGATTTACCTAATTTGCTAATCGTCACAAGATTGTTCTTTGCCCAACACTAAAAGCTGGCAGCAGTGGGATTTGAACCCACGCCTCCAAAGAGACTGGAGCCTAAATCCAGCGCCTTAGACCGCTCGGCCATGCTACCTGGGTGAAAAGCGATAAAATGTCCTTGGAGTAAGGGAAGTATAGCTGATTTTATTTTAAAGTAGTGTATGTGTGCTAACGGGCATATCTCTCTCCAACAGGACAAAGCAATAATTCTGAGAATTGTCTTTTCCTAAACATCAAAATGTACAAGTATCATATGAAAAGATTAAAGGATAAGCTCATTTAAAAGTAAGCAAATCATTAAGCTACATGAGATAAGAATTTGAAAACCTCAGAGGTAGTGGAGGTGGCAGCAGAGGGATTCAAGCCCACACACCCAAAGAGACTGCAGCCTTAATCCAGCACATCTAGACTCCACGACCATGACACTGCAAATGCTTGCTCCATTAAATAGCAAAACTGTTCAGGTATTTCTGAAAACTCACTGATTTACCTAATTTGATCATCATCACAAGATTGTTCTTTGCACAACCCAATCTACTATTAAATTCGACTTTTCATGAACTTCCTGACTGCAAAAGCTGGCAGCAGTGGGATTTGAACCCACGCCTCCAAAGAGACTGGAGCCTTAATCCAGCGCCTTAGACCGCTCGGCCATGCTACCTGGATGACAGCCGTGTCAACTTCCTTGGAGTAAGGCAAGTATAGCTGATTTCATTTTAAAGTAGTGTATGTGTGGTAATGGGCATATCACTCTCCAAAAAGACAAAGCAATAATTCTGAGAATTGTCTTTTCCTAAACATCAAAATATACAAGTATCATATGAAAAGATTAAAGGATAAGCTCAGTAAAAAGTAAGCAAATCATTACGCTACATGAGATAAGAATTTGAAAACCTCCGAGGTAGTAAGAGTGGCACCAGCGGGATTCAAACCCACACACCCAAAGAGACTGCAACCTTAAACCAGCACATCTAGACCCCACGAACCATGTTGCTGCAAATGCTTCCTCGATTCCATACTGACACAGTCCAGGTATTTCTGAAAACTCACTGATTTACCTAATTTGCTAATCGTCACAAGATTGTTCTTTGCCCAACACTAAAAGCTGGCAGCAGTGGGATTTGAACCCACGCCTCCAAAGAGACTGGAGCCTAAATCCAGCGCCTTAGACCGCTCGGCCATGCTACCTGGGTGAAAAGCGATAAAATGTCCTTGGAGTAAGGGAAGTATAGCTGATTTTATTTTAAAGTAGTGTATGTGTGCTAACGGGCATATCTCTCTCCAACAGGACAAAGCAATAATTCTGAGAATTGTCTTTTCCTAAACATCAAAATGTACAAGTATCATATGAAAAGATTAAAGGATAAGCTCATTTAAAAGTAAGCAAATCATTAAGCTACATGAGATAAGAATTTGAAAACCTCAGAGGTAGTGGAGGTGGCAGCAGAGGGATTCAAGCCCACACACCCAAAGAGACTGCAGCCTTAATCCAGCACATCTAGACTCCACGACCATGACACTGCAAATGCTTGCTCCATTAAATAGCAAAACTGTTCAGGTATTTCTGAAAACTCACTGATTTACCTAATTTGATCATCATCACAAGATTGTTCTTTGCACAACCCAATCTACTATTAAATTCGACTTTTCATGAACTTCCTGACTGCAAAAGCTGGCAGCAGTGGGATTTGAACCCACGCCTCCAAAGAGACTGGAGCCTTAATCCAGCGCCTTAGACCGCTCGGCCATGCTACCTGGATGACAGCCGTGTCAACTTCCTTGGAGTAAGGCAAGTATAGCTGATTTCATTTTAAAGTAGTGTATGTGTGGTAATGGGCATATCACTCTCCAAAAAGACAAAGCAATAATTCTGAGAATTGTCTTTTCCTAAACATCAAAATATACAAGTATCATATGAAAAGATTAAAGGATAAGCTCAGTAAAAAGTAAGCAAATCATTACGCTACATGAGATAAGAATTTGAAAACCTCCGAGGTAGTAAGAGTGGCACCAGCGGGATTCAAACCCACACACCCAAAGAGACTGCAACCTTAAACCAGCACATCTAGACCCCACGAACCATGTTGCTGCAAATGCTTCCTCGATTCCATACTGACACAGTCCAGGTATTTCTGAAAACTCACTGATTTACCTAATTTGCTAATCGTCACAAGATTGTTCTTTGCCCAACACTAAAAGCTGGCAGCAGTGGGATTTGAACCCACGCCTCCAAAGAGACTGGAGCCTAAATCCAGCGCCTTAGACCGCTCGGCCATGCTACCTGGGTGAAAAGCGATAAAATGTCCTTGGAGTAAGGGAAGTATAGCTGATTTTATTTTAAAGTAGTGTATGTGTGCTAACGGGCATATCTCTCTCCAACAGGACAAAGCAATAATTCTGAGAATTGTCTTTTCCTAAACATCAAAATGTACAAGTATCATATGAAAAGATTAAAGGATAAGCTCATTTAAAAGTAAGCAAATCATTAAGCTACATGAGATAAGAATTTGAAAACCTCAGAGGTAGTGGAGGTGGCAGCAGAGGGATTCAAGCCCACACACCCAAAGAGACTGCAGCCTTAATCCAGCACATCTAGACTCCACGACCATGACACTGCAAATGCTTGCTCCATTAAATAGCAAAACTGTTCAGGTATTTCTGAAAACTCACTGATTTACCTAATTTGATCATCATCACAAGATTGTTCTTTGCACAACCCAATCTACTATTAAATTCGACTTTTCATGAACTTCCTGACTGCAAAAGCTGGCAGGAGTGGGATTTGAACCCACGCCTCCAAAGAGACTGGAGCCTTAATCCAGCGCCTTAGACCGCTCGGCCATGCTACCTGGATGACAGCCGTGTCAACTTCCTTGGAGTAAGGCAAGTATAGCTGATTTCATTTTAAAGTAGTGTATGTGTGGTAATGGGCATATCACTCTCCAAAAAGACAAAGCAATAATTCTGAGAATTGTCTTTTCCTAAACATCAAAATATACAAGTATCATATGAAAAGATTAAAGGATAAGCTCAGTAAAAAGTAAGCAAATCATTACGCTACATGAGATAAGAATTTGAAAACCTCCGAGGTAGTAAGAGTGGCACCAGCGGGATTCAAACCCACACACCCAAAGAGACTGCAACCTTAAACCAGCACATCTAGACCCCACGAACCATGTTGCTGCAAATGCTTCCTCGATTCCATACTGACACAGTCAAGGTATTTCTGAAAACTCACTGATTTACCTAATTTGCTAATCGTCACAAGATTGTTCTTTGCCCAACACTAAAAGCTGGCAGCAGTGGGATTTGAACCCACGCCTCCAAAGAGACTGGAGCCTAAATCCAGCGCCTTAGACCGCTCGGCCATGCTACCTGGGTGAAAAGCGATAAAATGTCCTTGGAGTAAGGGAAGTATAGCTGATTTTATTTTAAAGTAGTGTATGTGTGCTAACGGGCATATCTCTCTCCAACAGGACAAAGCAATAATTCTGAGAATTGTCTTTTCCTAAACATCAAAATGTACAAGTATCATATGAAAAGATTAAAGGATAAGCTCATTTAAAAGTAAGCAAATCATTAAGCTACATGAGATAAGAATTTGAAAACCTCAGAGGTAGTGGAGGTGGCAGCAGAGGGATTCAAGCCCACACACCCAAAGAGACTGCAGCCTTAATCCAGCACATCTAGACTCCACGACCATGACACTGCAAATGCTTGCTCCATTAAATAGCAAAACTGTTCAGGTATTTCTGAAAACTCACTGATTTACCTAATTTGATCATCATCACAAGATTGTTCTTTGCACAACCCAATCTACTATTAAATTCGACTTTTCATGAACTTCCTGACTGCAAAAGCTGGCAGCAGTGGGATTTGAACCCACGCCTCCAAAGAGACTGGAGCCTTAATCCAGCGCCTTAGACCGCTCGGCCATGCTACCTGGATGACAGCCGTGTCAACTTCCTTGGAGTAAGGCAAGTATAGCTGATTTCATTTTAAAGTAGTGTATGTGTGGTAATGGGCATATCACTCTCCAAAAAGACAAAGCAATAATTCTGAGAATTGTCTTTTCCTAAACATCAAAATATACAAGTATCATATGAAAAGATTAAAGGATAAGCTCAGTAAAAAGTAAGCAAATCATTACGCTACATGAGATAAGAATTTGAAAACCTCCGAGGTAGTAAGAGTGGCACCAGCGGGATTCAAACCCACACACCCAAAGAGACTGCAACCTTAAACCAGCACATCTAGACCCCACGAACCATGTTGCTGCAAATGCTTCCTCGATTCCATACTGACACAGTCAAGGTATTTCTGAAAACTCACTGATTTACCTAATTTGCTAATCGTCACAAGATTGTTCTTTGCCCAACACTAAAAGCTGGCAGCAGTGGGATTTGAACCCACGCCTCCAAAGAGACTGGAGCCTAAATCCAGCGCCTTAGACCGCTCGGCCATGCTACCTGGGTGAAAAGCGATAAAATGTCCTTGGAGTAAGGGAAGTATAGCTGATTTTATTTTAAAGTAGTGTATGTGTGCTAACGGGCATATCTCTCTCCAACAGGACAAAGCAATAATTCTGAGAATTGTCTTTTCCTAAACATCAAAATGTACAAGTATCATATGAAAAGATTAAAGGATAAGCTCATTTAAAAGTAAGCAAATCATTAAGCTACATGAGATAAGAATTTGAAAACCTCAGAGGTAGTGGAGGTGGCAGCAGAGGGATTCAAGCCCACACACCCAAAGAGACTGCAGCCTTAATCCAGCACATCTAGACTCCACGACCATGACACTGCAAATGCTTGCTCCATTAAATAGCAAAACTGTTCAGGTATTTCTGAAAACTCACTGATTTACCTAATTTGATCATCATCACAAGATTGTTCTTTGCACAACCCAATCTACTATTAAATTCGACTTTTCATGAACTTCCTGACTGCAAAAGCTGGCAGCAGTGGGATTTGAACCCACGCCTCCAAAGAGACTGGAGCCTTAATCCAGCGCCTTAGACCGCTCGGCCATGCTACCTGGATGACAGCCGTGTCAACTTCCTTGGAGTAAGGCAAGTATAGCTGATTTCATTTTAAAGTAGTGTATGTGTGGTAATGGGCATATCACTCTCCAAAAAGACAAAGCAATAATTCTGAGAATTGTCTTTTCCTAAACATCAAAATATACAAGTATCATATGAAAAGATTAAAGGATAAGCTCAGTAAAAAGTAAGCAAATCATTACGCTACATGAGATAAGAATTTGAAAACCTCCGAGGTAGTAAGAGTGGCACCAGCGGGATTCAAACCCACACACCCAAAGAGACTGCAACCTTAAACCAGCACATCTAGACCCCACGAACCATGTTGCTGCAAATGCTTCCTCGATTCCATACTGACACAGTCCAGGTATTTCTGAAAACTCACTGATTTACCTAATTTGCTAATCGTCACAAGATTGTTCTTTGCCCAACACTAAAAGCTGGCAGCAGTGGGATTTGAACCCACGCCTCCAAAGAGACTGGAGCCTAAATCCAGCGCCTTAGACCGCTCGGCCATGCTACCTGGGTGAAAAGCGATAAAATGTCCTTGGAGTAAGGGAAGTATAGCTGATTTTATTTTAAAGTAGTGTATGTGTGCTAACGGGCATATCTCTCTCCAACAGGACAAAGCAATAATTCTGAGAATTGTCTTTTCCTAAACATCAAAATGTACAAGTATCATATGAAAAGATTAAAGGATAAGCTCATTTAAAAGTAAGCAAATCATTAAGCTACATGAGATAAGAATTTGAAAACCTCAGAGGTAGTGGAGGTGGCAGCAGAGGGATTCAAGCCCACACACCCAAAGAGACTGCAGCCTTAATCCAGCACATCTAGACTCCACGACCATGACACTGCAAATGCTTGCTCCATTAAATAGCAAAACTGTTCAGGTATTTCTGAAAACTCACTGATTTACCTAATTTGATCATCATCACAAGATTGTTCTTTGCACAACCCAATCTACTATTAAATTCGACTTTTCATGAACTTCCTGACTGCAAAAGCTGGCAGCAGTGGGATTTGAACCCACGCCTCCAAAGAGACTGGAGCCTTAATCCAGCGCCTTAGACCGCTCGGCCATGCTACCTGGATGACAGCCGTGTCAACTTCCTTGGAGTAAGGCAAGTATAGCTGATTTCATTTTAAAGTAGTGTATGTGTGGTAATGGGCATATCACTCTCCAAAAAGACAAAGCAATAATTCTGAGAATTGTCTTTTCCTAAACATCAAAATATACAAGTATCATATGAAAAGATTAAAGGATAAGCTCAGTAAAAAGTAAGCAAATCATTACGCTACATGAGATAAGAATTTGAAAACCTCCGAGGTAGTAAGAGTGGCACCAGCGGGATTCAAACCCACACACCCAAAGAGACTGCAACCTTAAACCAGCACATCTAGACCCCACGAACCATGTTGCTGCAAATGCTTCCTCGATTCCATACTGACACAGTCCAGGTATTTCTGAAAACTCACTGATTTACCTAATTTGCTAATCGTCACAAGATTGTTCTTTGCCCAACACTAAAAGCTGGCAGCAGTGGGATTTGAACCCACGCCTCCAAAGAGACTGGAGCCTAAATCCAGCGCCTTAGACCGCTCGGCCATGCTACCTGGGTGAAAAGCGATAAAATGTCCTTGGAGTAAGGGAAGTATAGCTGATTTTATTTTAAAGTAGTGTATGTGTGCTAACGGGCATATCTCTCTCCAACAGGACAAAGCAATAATTCTGAGAATTGTCTTTTCCTAAACATCAAAATGTACAAGTATCATATGAAAAGATTAAAGGATAAGCTCATTTAAAAGTAAGCAAATCATTAAGCTACATGAGATAAGAATTTGAAAACCTCAGAGGTAGTGGAGGTGGCAGCAGAGGGATTCAAGCCCACACACCCAAAGAGACTGCAGCCTTAATCCAGCACATCTAGACTCCACGACCATGACACTGCAAATGCTTGCTCCATTAAATAGCAAAACTGTTCAGGTATTTCTGAAAACTCACTGATTTACCTAATTTGATCATCATCACAAGATTGTTCTTTGCACAACCCAATCTACTATTAAATTCGACTTTTCATGAACTTCCTGACTGCAAAAGCTGGCAGCAGTGGGATTTGAACCCACGCCTCCAAAGAGACTGGAGCCTTAATCCAGCGCCTTAGACCGCTCGGCCATGCTACCTGGATGACAGCCGTGTCAACTTCCTTGGAGTAAGGCAAGTATAGCTGATTTCATTTTAAAGTAGTGTATGTGTGGTAATGGGCATATCACTCTCCAAAAAGACAAAGCAATAATTCTGAGAATTGTCTTTTCCTAAACATCAAAATATACAAGTATCATATGAAAAGATTAAAGGATAAGCTCAGTAAAAAGTAAGCAAATCATTACGCTACATGAGATAAGAATTTGAAAACCTCCGAGGTAGTAAGAGTGGCACCAGCGGGATTCAAACCCACACACCCAAAGAGACTGCAACCTTAAACCAGCACATCTAGACCCCACGAACCATGTTGCTGCAAATGCTTCCTCGATTCCATACTGACACAGTCAAGGTATTTCTGAAAACTCACTGATTTACCTAATTTGCTAATCGTCACAAGATTGTTCTTTGCCCAACACTAAAAGCTGGCAGCAGTGGGATTTGAACCCACGCCTCCAAAGAGACTGGAGCCTAAATCCAGCGCCTTAGACCGCTCGGCCATGCTACCTGGGTGAAAAGCGATAAAATGTCCTTGGAGTAAGGGAAGTATAGCTGATTTTATTTTAAAGTAGTGTATGTGTGCTAACGGGCATATCTCTCTCCAACAGGACAAAGCAATAATTCTGAGAATTGTCTTTTCCTAAACATCAAAATGTACAAGTATCATATGAAAAGATTAAAGGATAAGCTCATTTAAAAGTAAGCAAATCATTAAGCTACATGAGATAAGAATTTGAAAACCTCAGAGGTAGTGGAGGTGGCAGCAGAGGGATTCAAGCCCACACACCCAAAGAGACTGCAGCCTTAATCCAGCACATCTAGACTCCACGACCATGACACTGCAAATGCTTGCTCCATTAAATAGCAAAACTGTTCAGGTATTTCTGAAAACTCACTGATTTACCTAATTTGATCATCATCACAAGATTGTTCTTTGCACAACTCAATCTACTATTAAATTCGACTTTTCATGAACTTCCTGACTGCAAAAGCTGGCAGCAGTGGGATTTGAACCCACGCCTCCAAAGAGACTGGAGCCTTAATCCAGCGCCTTAGACCGCTCGGCCATGCTACCTGGATGACAGCCGTGTCAACTTCCTTGGAGTAAGGCAAGTATAGCTGATTTCATTTTAAAGTAGTGTATGTGTGGTAATGGGCATATCACTCTCCAAAAAGACAAAGCAATAATTCTGAGAATTGTCTTTTCCTAAACATCAAAATATACAAGTATCATATGAAAAGATTAAAGGATAAGCTCAGTAAAAAGTAAGCAAATCATTACGCTACATGAGATAAGAATTTGAAAACCTCCGAGGTAGTAAGAGTGGCACCAGCGGGATTCAAACCCACACACCCAAAGAGACTGCAACCTTAAACCAGCACATCTAGACCCCACGAACCATGTTGCTGCAAATGCTTCCTCGATTCCATACTGACACAGTCAAGGTATTTCTGAAAACTCACTGATTTACCTAATTTGCTAATCGTCACAAGATTGTTCTTTGCCCAACACTAAAAGCTGGCAGCAGTGGGATTTGAACCCACGCCTCCAAAGAGACTGGAGCCTAAATCCAGCGCCTTAGACCGCTCGGCCATGCTACCTGGGTGAAAAGCGATAAAATGTCCTTGGAGTAAGGGAAGTATAGCTGATTTTATTTTAAAGTAGTGTATGTGTGCTAACGGGCATATCTCTCTCCAACAGGACAAAGCAATAATTCTGAGAATTGTCTTTTCCTAAACATCAAAATGTACAAGTATCATATGAAAAGATTAAAGGATAAGCTCATTTAAAAGTAAGCAAATCATTAAGCTACATGAGATAAGAATTTGAAAACCTCAGAGGTAGTGGAGGTGGCAGCAGAGGGATTCAAGCCCACACACCCAAAGAGACTGCAGCCTTAATCCAGCACATCTAGACTCCACGACCATGACACTGCAAATGCTTGCTCCATTAAATAGCAAAACTGTTCAGGTATTTCTGAAAACTCACTGATTTACCTAATTTGATCATCATCACAAGATTGTTCTTTGCACAACCCAATCTACTATTAAATTCGACTTTTCATGAACTTCCTGACTGCAAAAGCTGGCAGGAGTGGGATTTGAACCCACGCCTCCAAAGAGACTGGAGCCTTAATCCAGCGCCTTAGACCGCTCGGCCATGCTACCTGGATGACAGCCGTGTCAACTTCCTTGGAGTAAGGCAAGTATAGCTGATTTCATTTTAAAGTAGTGTATGTGTGGTAATGGGCATATCACTCTCCAAAAAGACAAAGCAATAATTCTGAGAATTGTCTTTTCCTAAACATCAAAATATACAAGTATCATATGAAAAGATTAAAGGATAAGCTCAGTAAAAAGTAAGCAAATCATTACGCTACATGAGATAAGAATTTGAAAACCTCCGAGGTAGTAAGAGTGGCACCAGCGGGATTCAAACCCACACACCCAAAGAGACTGCAACCTTAAACCAGCACATCTAGACCCCACGAACCATGTTGCTGCAAATGCTTCCTCGATTCCATACTGACACAGTCCAGGTATTTCTGAAAACTCACTGATTTACCTAATTTGCTAATCGTCACAAGATTGTTCTTTGCCCAACACTAAAAGCTGGCAGCAGTGGGATTTGAACCCACGCCTCCAAAGAGACTGGAGCCTAAATCCAGCGCCTTAGACCGCTCGGCCATGCTACCTGGGTGAAAAGCGATAAAATGTCCTTGGAGTAAGGGAAGTATAGCTGATTTTATTTTAAAGTAGTGTATGTGTGCTAACGGGCATATCTCTCTCCAACAGGACAAAGCAATAATTCTGAGAATTGTCTTTTCCTAAACATCAAAATGTACAAGTATCATATGAAAAGATTAAAGGATAAGCTCATTTAAAAGTAAGCAAATCATTAAGCTACATGAGATAAGAATTTGAAAACCTCAGAGGTAGTGGAGGTGGCAGCAGAGGGATTCAAGCCCACACACCCAAAGAGACTGCAGCCTTAATCCAGCACATCTAGACTCCACGACCATGACACTGCAAATGCTTGCTCCATTAAATAGCAAAACTGTTCAGGTATTTCTGAAAACTCACTGATTTACCTAATTTGATCATCATCACAAGATTGTTCTTTGCACAACCCAATCTACTATTAAATTCGACTTTTCATGAACTTCCTGACTGCAAAAGCTGGCAGCAGTGGGATTTGAACCCACGCCTCCAAAGAGACTGGAGCCTTAATCCAGCGCCTTAGACCGCTCGGCCATGCTACCTGGATGACAGCCGTGTCAACTTCCTTGGAGTAAGGCAAGTATAGCTGATTTCATTTTAAAGTAGTGTATGTGTGGTAATGGGCATATCACTCTCCAAAAAGACAAAGCAATAATTCTGAGAATTGTCTTTTCCTAAACATCAAAATATACAAGTATCATATGAAAAGATTAAAGGATAAGCTCAGTAAAAAGTAAGCAAATCATTACGCTACATGAGATAAGAATTTGAAAACCTCCGAGGTAGTAAGAGTGGCACCAGCGGGATTCAAACCCACACACCCAAAGAGACTGCAACCTTAAACCAGCACATCTAGACCCCACGAACCATGTTGCTGCAAATGCTTCCTCGATTCCATACTGACACAGTCAAGGTATTTCTGAAAACTCACTGATTTACCTAATTTGCTAATCGTCACAAGATTGTTCTTTGCCCAACACTAAAAGCTGGCAGCAGTGGGATTTGAACCCACGCCTCCAAAGAGACTGGAGCCTAAATCCAGCGCCTTAGACCGCTCGGCCATGCTACCTGGGTGAAAAGCGATAAAATGTCCTTGGAGTAAGGGAAGTATAGCTGATTTTATTTTAAAGTAGTGTATGTGTGCTAACGGGCATATCTCTCTCCAACAGGACAAAGCAATAATTCTGAGAATTGTCTTTTCCTAAACATCAAAATGTACAAGTATCATATGAAAAGATTAAAGGATAAGCTCATTTAAAAGTAAGCAAATCATTAAGCTACATGAGATAAGAATTTGAAAACCTCAGAGGTAGTGGAGGTGGCAGCAGAGGGATTCAAGCCCACACACCCAAAGAGACTGCAGCCTTAATCCAGCACATCTAGACTCCACGACCATGACACTGCAAATGCTTGCTCCATTAAATAGCAAAACTGTTCAGGTATTTCTGAAAACTCACTGATTTACCTAATTTGATCATCATCACAAGATTGTTCTTTGCACAACCCAATCTACTATTAAATTCGACTTTTCATGAACTTCCTGACTGCAAAAGCTGGCAGCAGTGGGATTTGAACCCACGCCTCCAAAGAGACTGGAGCCTTAATCCAGCGCCTTAGACCGCTCGGCCATGCTACCTGGATGACAGCCGTGTCAACTTCCTTGGAGTAAGGCAAGTATAGCTGATTTCATTTTAAAGTAGTGTATGTGTGGTAATGGGCATATCACTCTCCAAAAAGACAAAGCAATAATTCTGAGAATTGTCTTTTCCTAAACATCAAAATATACAAGTATCATATGAAAAGATTAAAGGATAAGCTCAGTAAAAAGTAAGCAAATCATTACGCTACATGAGATAAGAATTTGAAAACCTCCGAGGTAGTAAGAGTGGCACCAGCGGGATTCAAACCCACACACCCAAAGAGACTGCAACCTTAAACCAGCACATCTAGACCCCACGAACCATGTTGCTGCAAATGCTTCCTCGATTCCATACTGACACAGTCAAGGTATTTCTGAAAACTCACTGATTTACCTAATTTGCTAATCGTCACAAGATTGTTCTTTGCCCAACACTAAAAGCTGGCAGCAGTGGGATTTGAACCCACGCCTCCAAAGAGACTGGAGCCTAAATCCAGCGCCTTAGACCGCTCGGCCATGCTACCTGGGTGAAAAGCGATAAAATGTCCTTGGAGTAAGGGAAGTATAGCTGATTTTATTTTAAAGTAGTGTATGTGTGCTAACGGGCATATCTCTCTCCAACAGGACAAAGCAATAATTCTGAGAATTGTCTTTTCCTAAACATCAAAATGTACAAGTATCATATGAAAAGATTAAAGGATAAGCTCATTTAAAAGTAAGCAAATCATTAAGCTACATGAGATAAGAATTTGAAAACCTCAGAGGTAGTGGAGGTGGCAGCAGAGGGATTCAAGCCCACACACCCAAAGAGACTGCAGCCTTAATCCAGCACATCTAGACTCCACGACCATGACACTGCAAATGCTTGCTCCATTAAATAGCAAAACTGTTCAGGTATTTCTGAAAACTCACTGATTTACCTAATTTGATCATCATCACAAGATTGTTCTTTGCACAACCCAATCTACTATTAAATTCGACTTTTCATGAACTTCCTGACTGCAAAAGCTGGCAGCAGTGGGATTTGAACCCACGCCTCCAAAGAGACTGGAGCCTTAATCCAGCGCCTTAGACCGCTCGGCCATGCTACCTGGATGACAGCCGTGTCAACTTCCTTGGAGTAAGGCAAGTATAGCTGATTTCATTTTAAAGTAGTGTATGTGTGGTAATGGGCATATCACTCTCCAAAAAGACAAAGCAATAATTCTGAGAATTGTCTTTTCCTAAACATCAAAATATACAAGTATCATATGAAAAGATTAAAGGATAAGCTCAGTAAAAAGTAAGCAAATCATTACGCTACATGAGATAAGAATTTGAAAACCTCCGAGGTAGTAAGAGTGGCACCAGCGGGATTCAAACCCACACACCCAAAGAGACTGCAACCTTAAACCAGCACATCTAGACCCCACGAACCATGTTGCTGCAAATGCTTCCTCGATTCCATACTGACACAGTCAAGGTATTTCTGAAAACTCACTGATTTACCTAATTTGCTAATCGTCACAAGATTGTTCTTTGCCCAACACTAAAAGCTGGCAGCAGTGGGATTTGAACCCACGCCTCCAAAGAGACTGGAGCCTAAATCCAGCGCCTTAGACCGCTCGGCCATGCTACCTGGGTGAAAAGCGATAAAATGTCCTTGGAGTAAGGGAAGTATAGCTGATTTTATTTTAAAGTAGTGTATGTGTGCTAACGGGCATATCTCTCTCCAACAGGACAAAGCAATAATTCTGAGAATTGTCTTTTCCTAAACATCAAAATGTACAAGTATCATATGAAAAGATTAAAGGATAAGCTCATTTAAAAGTAAGCAAATCATTAAGCTACATGAGATAAGAATTTGAAAACCTCAGAGGTAGTGGAGGTGGCAGCAGAGGGATTCAAGCCCACACACCCAAAGAGACTGCAGCCTTAATCCAGCACATCTAGACTCCACGACCATGACACTGCAAATGCTTGCTCCATTAAATAGCAAAACTGTTCAGGTATTTCTGAAAACTCACTGATTTACCTAATTTGATCATCATCACAAGATTGTTCTTTGCACAACCCAATCTACTATTAAATTCGACTTTTCATGAACTTCCTGACTGCAAAAGCTGGCAGCAGTGGGATTTGAACCCACGCCTCCAAAGAGACTGGAGCCTTAATCCAGCGCCTTAGACCGCTCGGCCATGCTACCTGGATGACAGCCGTGTCAACTTCCTTGGAGTAAGGCAAGTATAGCTGATTTCATTTTAAAGTAGTGTATGTGTGGTAATGGGCATATCACTCTCCAAAAAGACAAAGCAATAATTCTGAGAATTGTCTTTTCCTAAACATCAAAATATACAAGTATCATATGAAAAGATTAAAGGATAAGCTCAGTAAAAAGTAAGCAAATCATTACGCTACATGAGATAAGAATTTGAAAACCTCCGAGGTAGTAAGAGTGGCACCAGCGGGATTCAAACCCACACACCCAAAGAGACTGCAACCTTAAACCAGCACATCTAGACCCCACGAACCATGTTGCTGCAAATGCTTCCTCGATTCCATACTGACACAGTCCAGGTATTTCTGAAAACTCACTGATTTACCTAATTTGCTAATCGTCACAAGATTGTTCTTTGCCCAACACTAAAAGCTGGCAGCAGTGGGATTTGAACCCACGCCTCCAAAGAGACTGGAGCCTAAATCCAGCGCCTTAGACCGCTCGGCCATGCTACCTGGGTGAAAAGCGATAAAATGTCCTTGGAGTAAGGGAAGTATAGCTGATTTTATTTTAAAGTAGTGTATGTGTGCTAACGGGCATATCTCTCTCCAACAGGACAAAGCAATAATTCTGAGAATTGTCTTTTCCTAAACATCAAAATGTACAAGTATCATATGAAAAGATTAAAGGATAAGCTCATTTAAAAGTAAGCAAATCATTAAGCTACATGAGATAAGAATTTGAAAACCTCAGAGGTAGTGGAGGTGGCAGCAGAGGGATTCAAGCCCACACACCCAAAGAGACTGCAGCCTTAATCCAGCACATCTAGACTCCACGACCATGACACTGCAAATGCTTGCTCCATTAAATAGCAAAACTGTTCAGGTATTTCTGAAAACTCACTGATTTACCTAATTTGATCATCATCACAAGATTGTTCTTTGCACAACCCAATCTACTATTAAATTCGACTTTTCATGAACTTCCTGACTGCAAAAGCTGGCAGCAGTGGGATTTGAACCCACGCCTCCAAAGAGACTGGAGCCTTAATCCAGCGCCTTAGACCGCTCGGCCATGCTACCTGGATGACAGCCGTGTCAACTTCCTTGGAGTAAGGCAAGTATAGCTGATTTCATTTTAAAGTAGTGTATGTGTGGTAATGGGCATATCACTCTCCAAAAAGACAAAGCAATAATTCTGAGAATTGTCTTTTCCTAAACATCAAAATATACAAGTATCATATGAAAAGATTAAAGGATAAGCTCAGTAAAAAGTAAGCAAATCATTACGCTACATGAGATAAGAATTTGAAAACCTCCGAGGTAGTAAGAGTGGCACCAGCGGGATTCAAACCCACACACCCAAAGAGACTGCAACCTTAAACCAGCACATCTAGACCCCACGAACCATGTTGCTGCAAATGCTTCCTCGATTCCATACTGACACAGTCAAGGTATTTCTGAAAACTCACTGATTTACCTAATTTGCTAATCGTCACAAGATTGTTCTTTGCCCAACACTAAAAGCTGGCAGCAGTGGGATTTGAACCCACGCCTCCAAAGAGACTGGAGCCTAAATCCAGCGCCTTAGACCGCTCGGCCATGCTACCTGGGTGAAAAGAGATAAAATGTCCTTGGAGTAAGGGAAGTATAGCTGATTTTATTTTAAAGTAGTGTATGTGTGCTAACGGGCATATCTCTCTCCAACAGGACAAAGCAATAATTCTGAGAATTGTCTTTTCCTAAACATCAAAATGTACAAGTATCATATGAAAAGATTAAAGGATAAGCTCATTTAAAAGTAAGCAAATCATTAAGCTACATGAGATAAGAATTTGAAAACCTCAGAGGTAGTGGAGGTGGCAGCAGAGGGATTCAAGCCCACACACCCAAAGAGACTGCAGCCTTAATCCAGCACATCTAGACTCCACGACCATGACACTGCAAATGCTTGCTCCATTAAATAGCAAAACTGTTCAGGTATTTCTGAAAACTCACTGATTTACCTAATTTGATCATCATCACAAGATTGTTCTTTGCACAACCCAATCTACTATTAAATTCGACTTTTCATGAACTTCCTGACTGCAAAAGCTGGCAGCAGTGGGATTTGAACCCACGCCTCCAAAGAGACTGGAGCCTTAATCCAGCGCCTTAGACCGCTCGGCCATGCTACCTGGATGACAGCCGTGTCAACTTCCTTGGAGTAAGGCAAGTATAGCTGATTTCATTTTAAAGTAGTGTATGTGTGGTAATGGGCATATCACTCTCCAAAAAGACAAAGCAATAATTCTGAGAATTGTCTTTTCCTAAACATCAAAATATACAAGTATCATATGAAAAGATTAAAGGATAAGCTCAGTAAAAAGTAAGCAAATCATTACGCTACATGAGATAAGAATTTGAAAACCTCCGAGGTAGTAAGAGTGGCACCAGCGGGATTCAAACCCACACACCCAAAGAGACTGCAACCTTAAACCAGCACATCTAGACCCCACGAACCATGTTGCTGCAAATGCTTCCTCGATTCCATACTGACACAGTCCAGGTATTTCTGAAAACTCACTGATTTACCTAATTTGCTAATCGTCACAAGATTGTTCTTTGCCCAACACTAAAAGCTGGCAGCAGTGGGATTTGAACCCACGCCTCCAAAGAGACTGGAGCCTAAATCCAGCGCCTTAGACCGCTCGGCCATGCTACCTGGGTGAAAAGCGATAAAATGTCCTTGGAGTAAGGGAAGTATAGCTGATTTTATTTTAAAGTAGTGTATGTGTGCTAACGGGCATATCTCTCTCCAACAGGACAAAGCAATAATTCTGAGAATTGTCTTTTCCTAAACATCAAAATGTACAAGTATCATATGAAAAGATTAAAGGATAAGCTCATTTAAAAGTAAGCAAATCATTAAGCTACATGAGATAAGAATTTGAAAACCTCAGAGGTAGTGGAGGTGGCAGCAGAGGGATTCAAGCCCACACACCCAAAGAGACTGCAGCCTTAATCCAGCACATCTAGACTCCACGACCATGACACTGCAAATGCTTGCTCCATTAAATAGCAAAACTGTTCAGGTATTTCTGAAAACTCACTGATTTACCTAATTTGATCATCATCACAAGATTGTTCTTTGCACAACCCAATCTACTATTAAATTCGACTTTTCATGAACTTCCTGACTGCAAAAGCTGGCAGCAGTGGGATTTGAACCCACGCCTCCAAAGAGACTGGAGCCTTAATCCAGCGCCTTAGACCGCTCGGCCATGCTACCTGGATGACAGCCGTGTCAACTTCCTTGGAGTAAGGCAAGTATAGCTGATTTCATTTTAAAGTAGTGTATGTGTGGTAATGGGCATATCACTCTCCAAAAAGACAAAGCAATAATTCTGAGAATTGTCTTTTCCTAAACATCAAAATATACAAGTATCATATGAAAAGATTAAAGGATAAGCTCAGTAAAAAGTAAGCAAATCATTACGCTACATGAGATAAGAATTTGAAAACCTCCGAGGTAGTAAGAGTGGCACCAGCGGGATTCAAACCCACACACCCAAAGAGACTGCAACCTTAAACCAGCACATCTAGACCCCACGAACCATGTTGCTGCAAATGCTTCCTCGATTCCATACTGACACAGTCCAGGTATTTCTGAAAACTCACTGATTTACCTAATTTGCTAATCGTCACAAGATTGTTCTTTGCCCAACACTAAAAGCTGGCAGCAGTGGGATTTGAACCCACGCCTCCAAAGAGACTGGAGCCTAAATCCAGCGCCTTAGACCGCTCGGCCATGCTACCTGGGTGAAAAGCGATAAAATGTCCTTGGAGTAAGGGAAGTATAGCTGATTTTATTTTAAAGTAGTGTATGTGTGCTAACGGGCATATCTCTCTCCAACAGGACAAAGCAATAATTCTGAGAATTGTCTTTTCCTAAACATCAAAATGTACAAGTATCATATGAAAAGATTAAAGGATAAGCTCATTTAAAAGTAAGCAAATCATTAAGCTACATGAGATAAGAATTTGAAAACCTCAGAGGTAGTGGAGGTGGCAGCAGAGGGATTCAAGCCCACACACCCAAAGAGACTGCAGCCTTAATCCAGCACATCTAGACTCCACGACCATGACACTGCAAATGCTTGCTCCATTAAATAGCAAAACTGTTCAGGTATTTCTGAAAACTCACTGATTTACCTAATTTGATCATCATCACAAGATTGTTCTTTGCACAACCCAATCTACTATTAAATTCGACTTTTCATGAACTTCCTGACTGCAAAAGCTGGCAGCAGTGGGATTTGAACCCACGCCTCCAAAGAGACTGGAGCCTTAATCCAGCGCCTTAGACCGCTCGGCCATGCTACCTGGATGACAGCCGTGTCAACTTCCTTGGAGTAAGGCAAGTATAGCTGATTTCATTTTAAAGTAGTGTATGTGTGGTAATGGGCATATCACTCTCCAAAAAGACAAAGCAATAATTCTGAGAATTGTCTTTTCCTAAACATCAAAATATACAAGTATCATATGAAAAGATTAAAGGATAAGCTCAGTAAAAAGTAAGCAAATCATTACGCTACATGAGATAAGAATTTGAAAACCTCCGAGGTAGTAAGAGTGGCACCAGCGGGATTCAAACCCACACACCCAAAGAGACTGCAACCTTAAACCAGCACATCTAGACCCCACGAACCATGTTGCTGCAAATGCTTCCTCGATTCCATACTGACACAGTCAAGGTATTTCTGAAAACTCACTGATTTACCTAATTTGCTAATCGTCACAAGATTGTTCTTTGCCCAACACTAAAAGCTGGCAGCAGTGGGATTTGAACCCACGCCTCCAAAGAGACTGGAGCCTAAATCCAGCGCCTTAGACCGCTCGGCCATGCTACCTGGGTGAAAAGCGATAAAATGTCCTTGGAGTAAGGGAAGTATAGCTGATTTTATTTTAAAGTAGTGTATGTGTGCTAACGGGCATATCTCTCTCCAACAGGACAAAGCAATAATTCTGAGAATTGTCTTTTCCTAAACATCAAAATGTACAAGTATCATATGAAAAGATTAAAGGATAAGCTCATTTAAAAGTAAGCAAATCATTAAGCTACATGAGATAAGAATTTGAAAACCTCAGAGGTAGTGGAGGTGGCAGCAGAGGGATTCAAGCCCACACACCCAAAGAGACTGCAGCCTTAATCCAGCACATCTAGACTCCACGACCATGACACTGCAAATGCTTGCTCCATTAAATAGCAAAACTGT
Organism: Anomaloglossus baeobatrachus; assembly: GCF_048569485.1. Classification (NCBI taxonomy): domain Eukaryota; kingdom Metazoa; phylum Chordata; class Amphibia; order Anura; family Aromobatidae; genus Anomaloglossus; species Anomaloglossus baeobatrachus. The sequence goes on along the minus strand of NC_134357.1, from coordinate 286,856,356 downwards.
TCAGGTATTTCTGAAAACTCACTGATTTACCTAATTTGATCATCATCACAAGATTGTTCTTTGCACAACCCAATCTACTATTAAATTCGACTTTTCATGAACTTCCTGACTGCAAAAGCTGGCAGCAGTGGGATTTGAACCCACGCCTCCAAAGAGACTGGAGCCTTAATCCAGCGCCTTAGACCGCTCGGCCATGCTACCTGGATGACAGCCGTGTCAACTTCCTTGGAGTAAGGCAAGTATAGCTGATTTCATTTTAAAGTAGTGTATGTGTGGTAATGGGCATATCACTCTCCAAAAAGACAAAGCAATAATTCTGAGAATTGTCTTTTCCTAAACATCAAAATATACAAGTATCATATGAAAAGATTAAAGGATAAGCTCAGTAAAAAGTAAGCAAATCATTACGCTACATGAGATAAGAATTTGAAAACCTCCGAGGTAGTAAGAGTGGCACCAGCGGGATTCAAACCCACACACCCAAAGAGACTGCAACCTTAAACCAGCACATCTAGACCCCACGAACCATGTTGCTGCAAATGCTTCCTCGATTCCATACTGACACAGTCCAGGTATTTCTGAAAACTCACTGATTTACCTAATTTGCTAATCGTCACAAGATTGTTCTTTGCCCAACACTAAAAGCTGGCAGCAGTGGGATTTGAACCCACGCCTCCAAAGAGACTGGAGCCTAAATCCAGCGCCTTAGACCGCTCGGCCATGCTACCTGGGTGAAAAGCGATAAAATGTCCTTGGAGTAAGGGAAGTATAGCTGATTTTATTTTAAAGTAGTGTATGTGTGCTAACGGGCATATCTCTCTCCAACAGGACAAAGCAATAATTCTGAGAATTGTCTTTTCCTAAACATCAAAATGTACAAGTATCATATGAAAAGATTAAAGGATAAGCTCATTTAAAAGTAAGCAAATCATTAAGCTACATGAGATAAGAATTTGAAAACCTCAGAGGTAGTGGAGGTGGCAGCAGAGGGATTCAAGCCCACACACCCAAAGAGACTGCAGCCTTAATCCAGCACATCTAGACTCCACGACCATGACACTGCAAATGCTTGCTCCATTAAATAGCAAAACTGTTCAGGTATTTCTGAAAACTCACTGATTTACCTAATTTGATCATCATCACAAGATTGTTCTTTGCACAACCCAATCTACTATTAAATTCGACTTTTCATGAACTTCCTGACTGCAAAAGCTGGCAGCAGTGGGATTTGAACCCACGCCTCCAAAGAGACTGGAGCCTTAATCCAGCGCCTTAGACCGCTCGGCCATGCTACCTGGATGACAGCCGTGTCAACTTCCTTGGAGTAAGGCAAGTATAGCTGATTTCATTTTAAAGTAGTGTATGTGTGGTAATGGGCATATCACTCTCCAAAAAGACAAAGCAATAATTCTGAGAATTGTCTTTTCCTAAACATCAAAATATACAAGTATCATATGAAAAGATTAAAGGATAAGCTCAGTAAAAAGTAAGCAAATCATTACGCTACATGAGATAAGAATTTGAAAACCTCCGAGGTAGTAAGAGTGGCACCAGCGGGATTCAAACCCACACACCCAAAGAGACTGCAACCTTAAACCAGCACATCTAGACCCCACGAACCATGTTGCTGCAAATGCTTCCTCGATTCCATACTGACACAGTCAAGGTATTTCTGAAAACTCACTGATTTACCTAATTTGCTAATCGTCACAAGATTGTTCTTTGCCCAACACTAAAAGCTGGCAGCAGTGGGATTTGAACCCACGCCTCCAAAGAGACTGGAGCCTAAATCCAGCGCCTTAGACCGCTCGGCCATGCTACCTGGGTGAAAAGCGATAAAATGTCCTTGGAGTAAGGGAAGTATAGCTGATTTTATTTTAAAGTAGTGTATGTGTGCTAACGGGCATATCTCTCTCCAACAGGACAAAGCAATAATTCTGAGAATTGTCTTTTCCTAAACATCAAAATGTACAAGTATCATATGAAAAGATTAAAGGATAAGCTCATTTAAAAGTAAGCAAATCATTAAGCTACATGAGATAAGAATTTGAAAACCTCAGAGGTAGTGGAGGTGGCAGCAGAGGGATTCAAGCCCACACACCCAAAGAGACTGCAGCCTTAATCCAGCACATCTAGACTCCACGACCATGACACTGCAAATGCTTGCTCCATTAAATAGCAAAACTGTTCAGGTATTTCTGAAAACTCACTGATTTACCTAATTTGATCATCATCACAAGATTGTTCTTTGCACAACCCAATCTACTATTAAATTCGACTTTTCATGAACTTCCTGACTGCAAAAGCTGGCAGCAGTGGGATTTGAACCCACGCCTCCAAAGAGACTGGAGCCTTAATCCAGCGCCTTAGACCGCTCGGCCATGCTACCTGGATGACAGCCGTGTCAACTTCCTTGGAGTAAGGCAAGTATAGCTGATTTCATTTTAAAGTAGTGTATGTGTGGTAATGGGCATATCACTCTCCAAAAAGACAAAGCAATAATTCTGAGAATTGTCTTTTCCTAAACATCAAAATATACAAGTATCATATGAAAAGATTAAAGGATAAGCTCAGTAAAAAGTAAGCAAATTATTACGCTACATGAGATAAGAATTTGAAAACCTCCGAGGTAGTAAGAGTGGCACCAGCGGGATTCAAACCCACACACCCAAAGAGACTGCAACCTTAAACCAGCACATCTAGACCCCACGAACCATGTTGCTGCAAATGCTTCCTCGATTCCATACTGACACAGTCCAGGTATTTCTGAAAACTCACTGATTTACCTAATTTGCTAATCGTCACAAGATTGTTCTTTGCCCAACACTAAAAGCTGGCAGCAGTGGGATTTGAACCCACGCCTCCAAAGAGACTGGAGCCTAAATCCAGCGCCTTAGACCGCTCGGCCATGCTACCTGGGTGAAAAGCGATAAAATGTCCTTGGAGTAAGGGAAGTATAGCTGATTTTATTTTAAAGTAGTGTATGTGTGCTAACGGGCATATCTCTCTCCAACAGGACAAAGCAATAATTCTGAGAATTGTCTTTTCCTAAACATCAAAATGTACAAGTATCATATGAAAAGATTAAAGGATAAGCTCATTTAAAAGTAAGCAAATCATTAAGCTACATGAGATAAGAATTTGAAAACCTCAGAGGTAGTGGAGGTGGCAGCAGAGGGATTCAAGCCCACACACCCAAAGAGACTGCAGCCTTAATCCAGCACATCTAGACTCCACGACCATGACACTGCAAATGCTTGCTCCATTAAATAGCAAAACTGTTCAGGTATTTCTGAAAACTCACTGATTTACCTAATTTGATCATCATCACAAGATTGTTCTTTGCACAACCCAATCTACTATTAAATTCGACTTTTCATGAACTTCCTGACTGCAAAAGCTGGCAGCAGTGGGATTTGAACCCACGCCTCCAAAGAGACTGGAGCCTTAATCCAGCGCCTTAGACCGCTCGGCCATGCTACCTGGATGACAGCCGTGTCAACTTCCTTGGAGTAAGGCAAGTATAGCTGATTTCATTTTAAAGTAGTGTATGTGTGGTAATGGGCATATCACTCTCCAAAAAGACAAAGCAATAATTCTGAGAATTGTCTTTTCCTAAACATCAAAATATACAAGTATCATATGAAAAGATTAAAGGATAAGCTCAGTAAAAAGTAAGCAAATCATTACGCTACATGAGATAAGAATTTGAAAACCTCCGAGGTAGTAAGAGTGGCACCAGCGGGATTCAAACCCACACACCCAAAGAGACTGCAACCTTAAACCAGCACATCTAGACCCCACGAACCATGTTGCTGCAAATGCTTCCTCGATTCCATACTGACACAGTCAAGGTATTTCTGAAAACTCACTGATTTACCTAATTTGCTAATCGTCACAAGATTGTTCTTTGCCCAACACTAAAAGCTGGCAGCAGTGGGATTTGAACCCACGCCTCCAAAGAGACTGGAGCCTAAATCCAGCGCCTTAGACCGCTCGGCCATGCTACCTGGGTGAAAAGCGATAAAATGTCCTTGGAGTAAGGGAAGTATAGCTGATTTTATTTTAAAGTAGTGTATGTGTGCTAACGGGCATATCTCTCTCCAACAGGACAAAGCAATAATTCTGAGAATTGTCTTTTCCTAAACATCAAAATGTACAAGTATCATATGAAAAGATTAAAGGATAAGCTCATTTAAAAGTAAGCAAATCATTAAGCTACATGAGATAAGAATTTGAAAACCTCAGAGGTAGTGGAGGTGGCAGCAGAGGGATTCAAGCCCACACACCCAAAGAGACTGCAGCCTTAATCCAGCACATCTAGACTCCACGACCATGACACTGCAAATGCTTGCTCCATTAAATAGCAAAACTGTTCAGGTATTTCTGAAAACTCACTGATTTACCTAATTTGATCATCATCACAAGATTGTTCTTTGCACAACCCAATCTACTATTAAATTCGACTTTTCATGAACTTCCTGACTGCAAAAGCTGGCAGCAGTGGGATTTGAACCCACGCCTCCAAAGAGACTGGAGCCTTAATCCAGCGCCTTAGACCGCTCGGCCATGCTACCTGGATGACAGCCGTGTCAACTTCCTTGGAGTAAGGCAAGTATAGCTGATTTCATTTTAAAGTAGTGTATGTGTGGTAATGGGCATATCACTCTCCAAAAAGACAAAGCAATAATTCTGAGAATTGTCTTTTCCTAAACATCAAAATATACAAGTATCATATGAAAAGATTAAAGGATAAGCTCAGTAAAAAGTAAGCAAATCATTACGCTACATGAGATAAGAATTTGAAAACCTCCGAGGTAGTAAGAGTGGCACCAGCGGGATTCAAACCCACACACCCAAAGAGACTGCAACCTTAAACCAGCACATCTAGACCCCACGAACCATGTTGCTGCAAATGCTTCCTCGATTCCATACTGACACAGTCCAGGTATTTCTGAAAACTCACTGATTTACCTAATTTGCTAATCGTCACAAGATTGTTCTTTGCCCAACACTAAAAGCTGGCAGCAGTGGGATTTGAACCCACGCCTCCAAAGAGACTGGAGCCTAAATCCAGCGCCTTAGACCGCTCGGCCATGCTACCTGGGTGAAAAGCGATAAAATGTCCTTGGAGTAAGGGAAGTATAGCTGATTTTATTTTAAAGTAGTGTATGTGTGCTAACGGGCATATCTCTCTCCAACAGGACAAAGCAATAATTCTGAGAATTGTCTTTTCCTAAACATCAAAATGTACAAGTATCATATGAAAAGATTAAAGGATAAGCTCATTTAAAAGTAAGCAAATCATTAAGCTACATGAGATAAGAATTTGAAAACCTCAGAGGTAGTGGAGGTGGCAGCAGAGGGATTCAAGCCCACACACCCAAAGAGACTGCAGCCTTAATCCAGCACATCTAGACTCCACGACCATGACACTGCAAATGCTTGCTCCATTAAATAGCAAAACTGTTCAGGTATTTCTGAAAACTCACTGATTTACCTAATTTGATCATCATCACAAGATTGTTCTTTGCACAACCCAATCTACTATTAAATTCGACTTTTCATGAACTTCCTGACTGCAAAAGCTGGCAGCAGTGGGATTTGAACCCACGCCTCCAAAGAGACTGGAGCCTTAATCCAGCGCCTTAGACCGCTCGGCCATGCTACCTGGATGACAGCCGTGTCAACTTCCTTGGAGTAAGGCAAGTATAGCTGATTTCATTTTAAAGTAGTGTATGTGTGGTAATGGGCATATCACTCTCCAAAAAGACAAAGCAATAATTCTGAGAATTGTCTTTTCCTAAACATCAAAATATACAAGTATCATATGAAAAGATTAAAGGATAAGCTCAGTAAAAAGTAAGCAAATCATTACGCTACATGAGATAAGAATTTGAAAACCTCCGAGGTAGTAAGAGTGGCACCAGCGGGATTCAAACCCACACACCCAAAGAGACTGCAACCTTAAACCAGCACATCTAGACCCCACGAACCATGTTGCTGCAAATGCTTCCTCGATTCCATACTGACACAGTCCAGGTATTTCTGAAAACTCACTGATTTACCTAATTTGCTAATCGTCACAAGATTGTTCTTTGCCCAACACTAAAAGCTGGCAGCAGTGGGATTTGAACCCACGCCTCCAAAGAGACTGGAGCCTAAATCCAGCGCCTTAGACCGCTCGGCCATGCTACCTGGGTGAAAAGCGATAAAATGTCCTTGGAGTAAGGGAAGTATAGCTGATTTTATTTTAAAGTAGTGTATGTGTGCTAACGGGCATATCTCTCTCCAACAGGACAAAGCAATAATTCTGAGAATTGTCTTTTCCTAAACATCAAAATGTACAAGTATCATATGAAAAGATTAAAGGATAAGCTCATTTAAAAGTAAGCAAATCATTAAGCTACATGAGATAAGAATTTGAAAACCTCAGAGGTAGTGGAGGTGGCAGCAGAGGGATTCAAGCCCACACACCCAAAGAGACTGCAGCCTTAATCCAGCACATCTAGACTCCACGACCATGACACTGCAAATGCTTGCTCCATTAAATAGCAAAACTGTTCAGGTATTTCTGAAAACTCACTGATTTACCTAATTTGATCATCATCACAAGATTGTTCTTTGCACAACCCAATCTACTATTAAATTCGACTTTTCATGAACTTCCTGACTGCAAAAGCTGGCAGCAGTGGGATTTGAACCCACGCCTCCAAAGAGACTGGAGCCTTAATCCAGCGCCTTAGACCGCTCGGCCATGCTACCTGGATGACAGCCGTGTCAACTTCCTTGGAGTAAGGCAAGTATAGCTGATTTCATTTTAAAGTAGTGTATGTGTGGTAATGGGCATATCACTCTCCAAAAAGACAAAGCAATAATTCTGAGAATTGTCTTTTCCTAAACATCAAAATATACAAGTATCATATGAAAAGATTAAAGGATAAGCTCAGTAAAAAGTAAGCAAATCATTACGCTACATGAGATAAGAATTTGAAAACCTCCGAGGTAGTAAGAGTGGCACCAGCGGGATTCAAACCCACACACCCAAAGAGACTGCAACCTTAAACCAGCACATCTAGACCCCACGAACCATGTTGCTGCAAATGCTTCCTCGATTCCATACTGACACAGTCAAGGTATTTCTGAAAACTCACTGATTTACCTAATTTGCTAATCGTCACAAGATTGTTCTTTGCCCAACACTAAAAGCTGGCAGCAGTGGGATTTGAACCCACGCCTCCAAAGAGACTGGAGCCTAAATCCAGCGCCTTAGACCGCTCGGCCATGCTACCTGGGTGAAAAGCGATAAAATGTCCTTGGAGTAAGGGAAGTATAGCTGATTTTATTTTAAAGTAGTGTATGTGTGCTAACGGGCATATCTCTCTCCAACAGGACAAAGCAATAATTCTGAGAATTGTCTTTTCCTAAACATCAAAATGTACAAGTATCATATGAAAAGATTAAAGGATAAGCTCATTTAAAAGTAAGCAAATCATTAAGCTACATGAGATAAGAATTTGAAAACCTCAGAGGTAGTGGAGGTGGCAGCAGAGGGATTCAAGCCCACACACCCAAAGAGACTGCAGCCTTAATCCAGCACATCTAGACTCCACGACCATGACACTGCAAATGCTTGCTCCATTAAATAGCAAAACTGTTCAGGTATTTCTGAAAACTCACTGATTTACCTAATTTGATCATCATCACAAGATTGTTCTTTGCACAACCCAATCTACTATTAAATTCGACTTTTCATGAACTTCCTGACTGCAAAAGCTGGCAGCAGTGGGATTTGAACCCACGCCTCCAAAGAGACTGGAGCCTTAATCCAGCGCCTTAGACCGCTCGGCCATGCTACCTGGATGACAGCCGTGTCAACTTCCTTGGAGTAAGGCAAGTATAGCTGATTTCATTTTAAAGTAGTGTATGTGTGGTAATGGGCATATCACTCTCCAAAAAGACAAAGCAATAATTCTGAGAATTGTCTTTTCCTAAACATCAAAATATACAAGTATCATATGAAAAGATTAAAGGATAAGCTCAGTAAAAAGTAAGCAAATCATTACGCTACATGAGATAAGAATTTGAAAACCTCCGAGGTAGTAAGAGTGGCACCAGCGGGATTCAAACCCACACACCCAAAGAGACTGCAACCTTAAACCAGCACATCTAGACCCCACGAACCATGTTGCTGCAAATGCTTCCTCGATTCCATACTGACACAGTCCAGGTATTTCTGAAAACTCACTGATTTACCTAATTTGCTAATCGTCACAAGATTGTTCTTTGCCCAACACTAAAAGCTGGCAGCAGTGGGATTTGAACCCACGCCTCCAAAGAGACTGGAGCCTAAATCCAGCGCCTTAGACCGCTCGGCCATGCTACCTGGGTGAAAAGCGATAAAATGTCCTTGGAGTAAGGGAAGTATAGCTGATTTTATTTTAAAGTAGTGTATGTGTGCTAACGGGCATATCTCTCTCCAACAGGACAAAGCAATAATTCTGAGAATTGTCTTTTCCTAAACATCAAAATGTACAAGTATCATATGAAAAGATTAAAGGATAAGCTCATTTAAAAGTAAGCAAATCATTAAGCTACATGAGATAAGAATTTGAAAACCTCAGAGGTAGTGGAGGTGGCAGCAGAGGGATTCAAGCCCACACACCCAAAGAGACTGCAGCCTTAATCCAGCACATCTAGACTCCACGACCATGACACTGCAAATGCTTGCTCCATTAAATAGCAAAAATGTTCAGGTATTTCTGAAAACTCACTGATTTACCTAATTTGATCATCATCACAAGATTGTTCTTTGCACAACCCAATCTACTATTAAATTCGACTTTTCATGAACTTCCTGACTGCAAAAGCTGGCAGCAGTGGGATTTGAACCCACGCCTCCAAAGAGACTGGAGCCTTAATCCAGCGCCTTAGACCGCTCGGCCATGCTACCTGGATGACAGCCGTGTCAACTTCCTTGGAGTAAGGCAAGTATAGCTGATTTCATTTTAAAGTAGTGTATGTGTGGTAATGGGCATATCACTCTCCAAAAAGACAAAGCAATAATTCTGAGAATTGTCTTTTCCTAAACATCAAAATATACAAGTATCATATGAAAAGATTAAAGGATAAGCTCAGTAAAAAGTAAGCAAATCATTACGCTACATGAGATAAGAATTTGAAAACCTCCGAGGTAGTAAGAGTGGCACCAGCGGGATTCAAACCCACACACCCAAAGAGACTGCAACCTTAAACCAGCACATCTAGACCCCACGAACCATGTTGCTGCAAATGCTTCCTCGATTCCATACTGACACAGTCCAGGTATTTCTGAAAACTCACTGATTTACCTAATTTGCTAATCGTCACAAGATTGTTCTTTGCCCAACACTAAAAGCTGGCAGCAGTGGGATTTGAACCCACGCCTCCAAAGAGACTGGAGCCTAAATCCAGCGCCTTAGACCGCTCGGCCATGCTACCTGGGTGAAAAGCGATAAAATGTCCTTGGAGTAAGGGAAGTATAGCTGATTTTATTTTAAAGTAGTGTATGTGTGCTAACGGGCATATCTCTCTCCAACAGGACAAAGCAATAATTCTGAGAATTGTCTTTTCCTAAACATCAAAATGTACAAGTATCATATGAAAAGATTAAAGGATAAGCTCATTTAAAAGTAAGCAAATCATTAAGCTACATGAGATAAGAATTTGAAAACCTCAGAGGTAGTGGAGGTGGCAGCAGAGGGATTCAAGCCCACACACCCAAAGAGACTGCAGCCTTAATCCAGCACATCTAGACTCCACGACCATGACACTGCAAATGCTTGCTCCATTAAATAGCAAAACTGTTCAGGTATTTCTGAAAACTCACTGATTTACCTAATTTGATCATCATCACAAGATTGTTCTTTGCACAACCCAATCTACTATTAAATTCGACTTTTCATGAACTTCCTGACTGCAAAAGCTGGCAGCAGTGGGATTTGAACCCACGCCTCCAAAGAGACTGGAGCCTTAATCCAGCGCCTTAGACCGCTCGGCCATGCTACCTGGATGACAGCCGTGTCAACTTCCTTGGAGTAAGGCAAGTATAGCTGATTTCATTTTAAAGTAGTGTATGTGTGGTAATGGGCATATCACTCTCCAAAAAGACAAAGCAATAATTCTGAGAATTGTCTTTTCCTAAACATCAAAATATACAAGTATCATATGAAAAGATTAAAGGATAAGCTCAGTAAAAAGTAAGCAAATCATTACGCTACATGAGATAAGAATTTGAAAACCTCCGAGGTAGTAAGAGTGGCACCAGCGGGATTCAAACCCACACACCCAAAGAGACTGCAACCTTAAACCAGCACATCTAGACCCCACGAACCATGTTGCTGCAAATGCTTCCTCGATTCCATACTGACACAGTCAAGGTATTTCTGAAAACTCACTGATTTACCTAATTTGCTAATCGTCACAAGATTGTTCTTTGCCCAACACTAAAAGCTGGCAGCAGTGGGATTTGAACCCACGCCTCCAAAGAGACTGGAGCCTAAATCCAGCGCCTTAGACCGCTCGGCCATGCTACCTGGGTGAAAAGCGATAAAATGTCCTTGGAGTAAGGGAAGTATAGCTGATTTTATTTTAAAGTAGTGTATGTGTGCTAACGGGCATATCTCTCTCCAACAGGACAAAGCAATAATTCTGAGAATTGTCTTTTCCTAAACATCAAAATGTACAAGTATCATATGAAAAGATTAAAGGATAAGCTCATTTAAAAGTAAGCAAATCATTAAGCTACATGAGATAAGAATTTGAAAACCTCAGAGGTAGTGGAGGTGGCAGCAGAGGGATTCAAGCCCACACACCCAAAGAGACTGCAGCCTTAATCCAGCACATCTAGACTCCACGACCATGACACTGCAAATGCTTGCTCCATTAAATAGCAAAACTGTTCAGGTATTTCTGAAAACTCACTGATTTACCTAATTTGATCATCATCACAAGATTGTTCTTTGCACAACCCAATCTACTATTAAATTCGACTTTTCATGAACTTCCTGACTGCAAAAGCTGGCAGCAGTGGGATTTGAACCCACGCCTCCAAAGAGACTGGAGCCTTAATCCAGCGCCTTAGACCGCTCGGCCATGCTACCTGGATGACAGCCGTGTCAACTTCCTTGGAGTAAGGCAAGTATAGCTGATTTCATTTTAAAGTAGTGTATGTGTGGTAATGGGCATATCACTCTCCAAAAAGACAAAGCAATAATTCTGAGAATTGTCTTTTCCTAAACATCAAAATATACAAGTATCATATGAAAAGATTAAAGGATAAGCTCAGTAAAAAGTAAGCAAATCATTACGCTACATGAGATAAGAATTTGAAAACCTCCGAGGTAGTAAGAGTGGCACCAGCGGGATTCAAACCCACACACCCAAAGAGACTGCAACCTTAAACCAGCACATCTAGACCCCACGAACCATGTTGCTGCAAATGCTTCCTCGATTCCATACTGACACAGTCCAGGTATTTCTGAAAACTCACTGATTTACCTAATTTGCTAATCGTCACAAGATTGTTCTTTGCCCAACACTAAAAGCTGGCAGCAGTGGGATTTGAACCCACGCCTCCAAAGAGACTGGAGCCTAAATCCAGCGCCTTAGACCGCTCGGCCATGCTACCTGGGTGAAAAGCGATAAAATGTCCTTGGAGTAAGGGAAGTATAGCTGATTTTATTTTAAAGTAGTGTATGTGTGCTAACGGGCATATCTCTCTCCAACAGGACAAAGCAATAATTCTGAGAATTGTCTTTTCCTAAACATCAAAATGTACAAGTATCATATGAAAAGATTAAAGGATAAGCTCATTTAAAAGTAAGCAAATCATTAAGCTACATGAGATAAGAATTTGAAAACCTCAGAGGTAGTGGAGGTGGCAGCAGAGGGATTCAAGCCCACACACCCAAAGAGACTGCAGCCTTAATCCAGCACATCTAGACTCCACGACCATGACACTGCAAATGCTTGCTCCATTAAATAGCAAAACTGTTCAGGTATTTCTGAAAACTCACTGATTTACCTAATTTGATCATCATCACAAGATTGTTCTTTGCACAACCCAATCTACTATTAAATTCGACTTTTCATGAACTTCCTGACTGCAAAAGCTGGCAGCAGTGGGATTTGAACCCACGCCTCCAAAGAGACTGGAGCCTTAATCCAGCGCCTTAGACCGCTCGGCCATGCTACCTGGATGACAGCCGTGTCAACTTCCTTGGAGTAAGGCAAGTATAGCTGATTTCATTTTAAAGTAGTGTATGTGTGGTAATGGGCATATCACTCTCCAAAAAGACAAAGCAATAATTCTGAGAATTGTCTTTTCCTAAACATCAAAATATACAAGTATCATATGAAAAGATTAAAGGATAAGCTCAGTAAAAAGTAAGCAAATCATTACGCTACATGAGATAAGAATTTGAAAACCTCCGAGGTAATAAGAGTGGCACCAGCGGGATTCAAACCCACACACCCAAAGAGACTGCAACCTTAAACCAGCACATCTAGACCCCACGAACCATGTTGCTGCAAATGCTTCCTCGATTCCATACTGACACAGTCAAGGTATTTCTGAAAACTCACTGATTTACCTAATTTGCTAATCGTCACAAGATTGTTCTTTGCCCAACACTAAAAGCTGGCAGCAGTGGGATTTGAACCCACGCCTCCAAAGAGACTGGAGCCTAAATCCAGCGCCTTAGACCGCTCGGCCATGCTACCTGGGTGAAAAGCGATAAAATGTCCTTGGAGTAAGGGAAGTATAGCTGATTTTATTTTAAAGTAGTGTATGTGTGCTAACGGGCATATCTCTCTCCAACAGGACAAAGCAATAATTCTGAGAATTGTCTTTTCCTAAACATCAAAATGTACAAGTATCATATGAAAAGATTAAAGGATAAGCTCATTTAAAAGTAAGCAAATCATTAAGCTACATGAGATAAGAATTTGAAAACCTCAGAGGTAGTGGAGGTGGCAGCAGAGGGATTCAAGCCCACACACCCAAAGAGACTGCAGCCTTAATCCAGCACATCTAGACTCCACGACCATGACACTGCAAATGCTTGCTCCATTAAATAGCAAAACTGTTCAGGTATTTCTGAAAACTCACTGATTTACCTAATTTGATCATCATCACAAGATTGTTCTTTGCACAACCCAATCTACTATTAAATTCGACTTTTCATGAACTTCCTGACTGCAAAAGCTGGCAGCAGTGGGATTTGAACCCACGCCTCCAAAGAGACTGGAGCCTTAATCCAGCGCCTTAGACCGCTCGGCCATGCTACCTGGATGACAGCCGTGTCAACTTCCTTGGAGTAAGGCAAGTATAGCTGATTTCATTTTAAAGTAGTGTATGTGTGGTAATGGGCATATCACTCTCCAAAAAGACAAAGCAATAATTCTGAGAATTGTCTTTTCCTAAACATCAAAATATACAAGTATCATATGAAAAGATTAAAGGATAAGCTCAGTAAAAAGTAAGCAAATCATTACGCTACATGAGATAAGAATTTGAAAACCTCCGAGGTAGTAAGAGTGGCACCAGCGGGATTCAAACCCACACACCCAAAGAGACTGCAACCTTAAACCAGCACATCTAGACCCCACGAACCATGTTGCTGCAAATGCTTCCTCGATTCCATACTGACACAGTCCAGGTATTTCTGAAAACTCACTGATTTACCTAATTTGCTAATCGTCACAAGATTGTTCTTTGCCCAACACTAAAAGCTGGCAGCAGTGGGATTTGAACCCACGCCTCCAAAGAGACTGGAGCCTAAATCCAGCGCCTTAGACCGCTCGGCCATGCTACCTGGGTGAAAAGCGATAAAATGTCCTTGGAGTAAGGGAAGTATAGCTGATTTTATTTTAAAGTAGTGTATGTGTGCTAACGGGCATATCTCTCTCCAACAGGACAAAGCAATAATTCTGAGAATTGTCTTTTCCTAAACATCAAAATGTACAAGTATCATATGAAAAGATTAAAGGATAAGCTCATTTAAAAGTAAGCAAATCATTAAGCTACATGAGATAAGAATTTGAAAACCTCAGAGGTAGTGGAGGTGGCAGCAGAGGGATTCAAGCCCACACACCCAAAGAGACTGCAGCCTTAATCCAGCACATCTAGACTCCACGACCATGACACTGCAAATGCTTGCTCCATTAAATAGCAAAACTGTTCAGGTATTTCTGAAAACTCACTGATTTACCTAATTTGATCATCATCACAAGATTGTTCTTTGCACAACCCAATCTACTATTAAATTCGACTTTTCATGAACTTCCTGACTGCAAAAGCTGGCAGCAGTGGGATTTGAACCCACGCCTCCAAAGAGACTGGAGCCTTAATCCAGCGCCTTAGACCGCTCGGCCATGCTACCTGGATGACAGCTGTGTCAACTTCCTTGGAGTAAGGCAAGTATAGCTGATTTCATTTTAAAGTAGTGTATGTGTGGTAATGGGCATATCACTCTCCAAAAAGACAAAGCAATAATTCTGAGAATTGTCTTTTCCTAAACATCAAAATATACAAGTATCATATGAAAAGATTAAAGGATAAGCTCAGTAAAAAGTAAGCAAATCATTACGCTACATGAGATAAGAATTTGAAAACCTCCGAGGTAGTAAGAGTGGCACCAGCGGGATTCAAACCCACACACCCAAAGAGACTGCAACCTTAAACCAGCACATCTAGACCCCACGAACCATGTTGCTGCAAATGCTTCCTCGATTCCATACTGACACAGTCCAGGTATTTCTGAAAACTCACTGATTTACCTAATTTGCTAATCGTCACAAGATTGTTCTTTGCCCAACACTAAAAGCTGGCAGCAGTGGGATTTGAACCCACGCCTCCAAAGAGACTGGAGCCTAAATCCAGCGCCTTAGACCGCTCGGCCATGCTACCTGGGTGAAAAGCGATAAAATGTCCTTGGAGTAAGGGAAGTATAGCTGATTTTATTTTAAAGTAGTGTATGTGTGCTAACGGGCATATCTCTCTCCAACAGGACAAAGCAATAATTCTGAGAATTGTCTTTTCCTAAACATCAAAATGTACAAGTATCATATGAAAAGATTAAAGGATAAGCTCATTTAAAAGTAAGCAAATCATTAAGCTACATGAGATAAGAATTTGAAAACCTCAGAGGTAGTGGAGGTGGCAGCAGAGGGATTCAAGCCCACACACCCAAAGAGACTGCAGCCTTAATCCAGCACATCTAGACTCCACGACCATGACACTGCAAATGCTTGCTCCATTAAATAGCAAAACTGTTCAGGTATTTCTGAAAACTCACTGATTTACCTAATTTGATCATCATCACAAGATTGTTCTTTGCACAACCCAATCTACTATTAAATTCGACTTTTCATGAACTTCCTGACTGCAAAAGCTGGCAGCAGTGGGATTTGAACCCACGCCTCCAAAGAGACTGGAGCCTTAATCCAGCGCCTTAGACCGCTCGGCCATGCTACCTGGATGACAGCCGTGTCAACTTCCTTGGAGTAAGGCAAGTATAGCTGATTTCATTTTAAAGTAGTGTATGTGTGGTAATGGGCATATCACTCTCCAAAAAGACAAAGCAATAATTCTGAGAATTGTCTTTTCCTAAACATCAAAATATACAAGTATCATATGAAAAGATTAAAGGATAAGCTCAGTAAAAAGTAAGCAAATCATTACGCTACATGAGATAAGAATTTGAAAACCTCCGAGGTAGTAAGAGTGGCACCAGCGGGATTCAAACCCACACACCCAAAGAGACTGCAACCTTAAACCAGCACATCTAGACCCCACGAACCATGTTGCTGCAAATGCTTCCTCGATTCCATACTGACACAGTCAAGGTATTTCTGAAAACTCACTGATTTACCTAATTTGCTAATCGTCACAAGATTGTTCTTTGCCCAACACTAAAAGCTGGCAGCAGTGGGATTTGAACCCACGCCTCCAAAGAGACTGGAGCCTAAATCCAGCGCCTTAGACCGCTCGGCCATGCTACCTGGGTGAAAAGCGATAAAATGTCCTTGGAGTAAGGGAAGTATAGCTGATTTTATTTTAAAGTAGTGTATGTGTGCTAACGGGCATATCTCTCTCCAACAGGACAAAGCAATAATTCTGAGAATTGTCTTTTCCTAAACATCAAAATGTACAAGTATCATATGAAAAGATTAAAGGATAAGCTCATTTAAAAGTAAGCAAATCATTAAGCTACATGAGATAAGAATTTGAAAACCTCAGAGGTAGTGGAGGTGGCAGCAGAGGGATTCAAGCCCACACACCCAAAGAGACTGCAGCCTTAATCCAGCACATCTAGACTCCACGACCATGACACTGCAAATGCTTGCTCCATTAAATAGCAAAACTGTTCAGGTATTTCTGAAAACTCACTGATTTACCTAATTTGATCATCATCACAAGATTGTTCTTTGCACAACCCAATCTACTATTAAATTCGACTTTTCATGAACTTCCTGACTGCAAAAGCTGGCAGCAGTGGGATTTGAACCCACGCCTCCAAAGAGACTGGAGCCTTAATCCAGCGCCTTAGACCGCTCGGCCATGCTACCTGGATGACAGCCGTGTCAACTTCCTTGGAGTAAGGCAAGTATAGCTGATTTCATTTTAAAGTAGTGTATGTGTGGTAATGGGCATATCACTCTCCAAAAAGACAAAGCAATAATTCTGAGAATTGTCTTTTCCTAAACATCAAAATATACAAGTATCATATGAAAAGATTAAAGGATAAGCTCAGTAAAAAGTAAGCAAATCATTACGCTACATGAGATAAGAATTTGAAAACCTCCGAGGTAGTAAGAGTGGCACCAGCGGGATTCAAACCCACACACCCAAAGAGACTGCAACCTTAAACCAGCACATCTAGACCCCACGAACCATGTTGCTGCAAATGCTTCCTCGATTCCATACTGACACAGTCCAGGTATTTCTGAAAACTCACTGATTTACCTAATTTGCTAATCGTCACAAGATTGTTCTTTGCCCAACACTAAAAGCTGGCAGCAGTGGGATTTGAACCCACGCCTCCAAAGAGACTGGAGCCTAAATCCAGCGCCTTAGACCGCTCGGCCATGCTACCTGGGTGAAAAGCGATAAAATGTCCTTGGAGTAAGGGAAGTATAGCTGATTTTATTTTAAAGTAGTGTATGTGTGCTAACGGGCATATCTCTCTCCAACAGGACAAAGCAATAATTCTGAGAATTGTCTTTTCCTAAACATCAAAATGTACAAGTATCATATGAAAAGATTAAAGGATAAGCTCATTTAAAAGTAAGCAAATCATTAAGCTACATGAGATAAGAATTTGAAAACCTCAGAGGTAGTGGAGGTGGCAGCAGAGGGATTCAAGCCCACACACCCAAAGAGACTGCAGCCTTAATCCAGCACATCTAGACTCCACGACCATGACACTGCAAATGCTTGCTCCATTAAATAGCAAAACTGTTCAGGTATTTCTGAAAACTCACTGATTTACCTAATTTGATCATCATCACAAGATTGTTCTTTGCACAACCCAATCTACTATTAAATTCGACTTTTCATGAACTTCCTGACTGCAAAAGCTGGCAGCAGTGGGATTTGAACCCACGCCTCCAAAGAGACTGGAGCCTTAATCCAGCGCCTTAGACCGCTCGGCCATGCTACCTGGATGACAGCCGTGTCAACTTCCTTGGAGTAAGGCAAGTATAGCTGATTTCATTTTAAAGTAGTGTATGTGTGGTAATGGGCATATCACTCTCCAAAAAGACAAAGCAATAATTCTGAGAATTGTCTTTTCCTAAACATCAAAATATACAAGTATCATATGAAAAGATTAAAGGATAAGCTCAGTAAAAAGTAAGCAAATCATTACGCTACATGAGATAAGAATTCGAAAACCTCCGAGGTAGTAAGAGTGGCACCAGCGGGATTCAAACCCACACACCCAAAGAGACTGCAACCTTAAACCAGCACATCTAGACCCCACGAACCATGTTGCTGCAAATGCTTCCTCGATTCCATACTGACACAGTCAAGGTATTTCTGAAAACTCACTGATTTACCTAATTTGCTAATCGTCACAAGATTGTTCTTTGCCCAACACTAAAAGCTGGCAGCAGTGGGATTTGAACCCACGCCTCCAAAGAGACTGGAGCCTAAATCCAGCGCCTTAGACCGCTCGGCCATGCTACCTGGGTGAAAAGCGATAAAATGTCCTTGGAGTAAGGGAAGTATAGCTGATTTTATTTTAAAGTAGTGTATGTGTGCTAACGGGCATATCTCTCTCCAACAGGACAAAGCAATAATTCTGAGAATTGTCTTTTCCTAAACATCAAAATGTACAAGTATCATATGAAAAGATTAAAGGATAAGCTCATTTAAAAGTAAGCAAATCATTAAGCTACATGAGATAAGAATTTGAAAACCTCAGAGGTAGTGGAGGTGGCAGCAGAGGGATTCAAGCCCACACACCCAAAGAGACTGCAGCCTTAATCCAGCACATCTAGACTCCACGACCATGACACTGCAAATGCTTGCTCCATTAAATAGCAAAACTGTTCAGGTATTTCTGAAAACTCACTGATTTACCTAATTTGATCATCATCACAAGATTGTTCTTTGCACAACCCAATCTACTATTAAATTCGACTTTTCATGAACTTCCTGACTGCAAAAGCTGGCAGCAGTGGGATTTGAACCCACGCCTCCAAAGAGACTGGAGCCTTAATCCAGCGCCTTAGACCGCTCGGCCATGCTACCTGGATGACAGCCGTGTCAACTTCCTTGGAGTAAGGCAAGTATAGCTGATTTCATTTTAAAGTAGTGTATGTGTGGTAATGGGCATATCACTCTCCAAAAAGACAAAGCAATAATTCTGAGAATTGTCTTTTCCTAAACATCAAAATATACAAGTATCATATGAAAAGATTAAAGGATAAGCTCAGTAAAAAGTAAGCAAATCATTACGCTACATGAGATAAGAATTTGAAAACCTCCGAGGTAGTAAGAGTGGCACCAGCGGGATTCAAACCCACACACCCAAAGAGACTGCAACCTTAAACCAGCACATCTAGACCCCACGAACCATGTTGCTGCAAATGCTTCCTCGATTCCATACTGACACAGTCAAGGTATTTCTGAAAACTCACTGATTTACCTAATTTGCTAATCGTCACAAGATTGTTCTTTGCCCAACACTAAAAGCTGGCAGCAGTGGGATTTGAACCCACGCCTCCAAAGAGACTGGAGCCTAAATCCAGCGCCTTAGACCGCTCGGCCATGCTACCTGGGTGAAAAGCGATAAAATGTCCTTGGAGTAAGGGAAGTATAGCTGATTTTATTTTAAAGTAGTGTATGTGTGCTAACGGGCATATCTCTCTCCAACAGGACAAAGCAATAATTCTGAGAATTGTCTTTTCCTAAACATCAAAATGTACAAGTATCATATGAAAAGATTAAAGGATAAGCTCATTTAAAAGTAAGCAAATCATTAAGCTACATGAGATAAGAATTTGAAAACCTCAGAGGTAGTGGAGGTGGCAGCAGAGGGATTCAAGCCCACACACCCAAAGAGACTGCAGCCTTAATCCAGCACATCTAGACTCCACGACCATGACACTGCAAATGCTTGCTCCATTAAATAGCAAAACTGTTCAGGTATTTCTGAAAACTCACTGATTTACCTAATTTGATCATCATCACAAGATTGTTCTTTGCACAACCCAATCTACTATTAAATTCGACTTTTCATGAACTTCCTGACTGCAAAAGCTGGCAGCAGTGGGATTTGAACCCACGCCTCCAAAGAGACTGGAGCCTTAATCCAGCGCCTTAGACCGCTCGGCCATGCTACCTGGATGACAGCCGTGTCAACTTCCTTGGAGTAAGGCAAGTATAGCTGATTTCATTTTAAAGTAGTGTATGTGTGGTAATGGGCATATCACTCTCCAAAAAGACAAAGCAATAATTCTGAGAATTGTCTTTTCCTAAACATCAAAATATACAAGTATCATATGAAAAGATTAAAGGATAAGCTCAGTAAAAAGTAAGCAAATCATTACGCTACATGAGATAAGAATTCGAAAACCTCCGAGGTAGTAAGAGTGGCACCAGCGGGATTCAAACCCACACACCCAAAGAGACTGCAACCTTAAACCAGCACATCTAGACCCCACGAACCATGTTGCTGCAAATGCTTCCTCGATTCCATACTGACACAGTCCAGGTATTTCTGAAAACTCACTGATTTACCTAATTTGCTAATCGTCACAAGATTGTTCTTTGCCCAACACTAAAAGCTGGCAGCAGTGGGATTTGAACCCACGCCTCCAAAGAGACTGGAGCCTAAATCCAGCGCCTTAGACCGCTCGGCCATGCTACCTGGGTGAAAAGCGATAAAATGTCCTTGGAGTAAGGGAAGTATAGCTGATTTTATTTTAAAGTAGTGTATGTGTGCTAACGGGCATATCTCTCTCCAACAGGACAAAGCAATAATTCTGAGAATTGTCTTTTCCTAAACATCAAAATGTACAAGTATCATATGAAAAGATTAAAGGATAAGCTCATTTAAAAGTAAGCAAATCATTAAGCTACATGAGATAAGAATTTGAAAACCTCAGAGGTAGTGGAGGTGGCAGCAGAGGGATTCAAGCCCACACACCCAAAGAGACTGCAGCCTTAATCCAGCACATCTAGACTCCACGACCATGACACTGCAAATGCTTGCTCCATTAAATAGCAAAACTGTTCAGGTATTTCTGAAAACTCACTGATTTACCTAATTTGATCATCATCACAAGATTGTTCTTTGCACAACCCAATCTACTATTAAATTCGACTTTTCATGAACTTCCTGACTGCAAAAGCTGGCAGCAGTGGGATTTGAACCCACGCCTCCAAAGAGACTGGAGCCTTAATCCAGCGCCTTAGACCGCTCGGCCATGCTACCTGGATGACAGCCGTGTCAACTTCCTTGGAGTAAGGCAAGTATAGCTGATTTCATTTTAAAGTAGTGTATGTGTGGTAATGGGCATATCACTCTCCAAAAAGACAAAGCAATAATTCTGAGAATTGTCTTTTCCTAAACATCAAAATATACAAGTATCATATGAAAAGATTAAAGGATAAGCTCAGTAAAAAGTAAGCAAATCATTACGCTACATGAGATAAGAATTTGAAAACCTCCGAGGTAGTAAGAGTGGCACCAGCGGGATTCAAACCCACACACCCAAAGAGACTGCAACCTTAAACCAGCACATCTAGACCCCACGAACCATGTTGCTGCAAATGCTTCCTCGATTCCATACTGACACAGTCAAGGTATTTCTGAAAACTCACTGATTTACCTAATTTGCTAATCGTCACAAGATTGTTCTTTGCCCAACACTAAAAGCTGGCAGCAGTGGGATTTGAACCCACGCCTCCAAAGAGACTGGAGCCTAAATCCAGCGCCTTAGACCGCTCGGCCATGCTACCTGGGTGAAAAGCGATAAAATGTCCTTGGAGTAAGGGAAGTATAGCTGATTTTATTTTAAAGTAGTGTATGTGTGCTAACGGGCATATCTCTCTCCAACAGGACAAAGCAATAATTCTGAGAATTGTCTTTTCCTAAACATCAAAATGTACAAGTATCATATGAAAAGATTAAAGGATAAGCTCATTTAAAAGTAAGCAAATCATTAAGCTACATGAGATAAGAATTTGAAAACCTCAGAGGTAGTGGAGGTGGCAGCAGAGGGATTCAAGCCCACACACCCAAAGAGACTGCAGCCTTAATCCAGCACATCTAGACTCCACGACCATGACACTGCAAATGCTTGCTCCATTAAATAGCAAAACTGTTCAGGTATTTCTGAAAACTCACTGATTTACCTAATTTGATCATCATCACAAGATTGTTCTTTGCACAACCCAATCTACTATTAAATTCGACTTTTCATGAACTTCCTGACTGCAAAAGCTGGCAGCAGTGGGATTTGAACCCACGCCTCCAAAGAGACTGGAGCCTTAATCCAGCGCCTTAGACCGCTCGGCCATGCTACCTGGATGACAGCCGTGTCAACTTCCTTGGAGTAAGGCAAGTATAGCTGATTTCATTTTAAAGTAGTGTATGTGTGGTAATGGGCATATCACTCTCCAAAAAGACAAAGCAATAATTCTGAGAATTGTCTTTTCCTAAACATCAAAATATACAAGTATCATATGAAAAGATTAAAGGATAAGCTCAGTAAAAAGTAAGCAAATCATTACGCTACATGAGATAAGAATTTGAAAACCTCCGAGGTAGTAAGAGTGGCACCAGCGGGATTCAAACCCACACACCCAAAGAGACTGCAACCTTAAACCAGCACATCTAGACCCCACGAACCATGTTGCTGCAAATGCTTCCTCGATTCCATACTGACACAGTCCAGGTATTTCTGAAAACTCACTGATTTACCTAATTTGCTAATCGTCACAAGATTGTTCTTTGCCCAACACTAAAAGCTGGCAGCAGTGGGATTTGAACCCACGCCTCCAAAGAGACTGGAGCCTAAATCCAGCGCCTTAGACCGCTCGGCCATGCTACCTGGGTGAAAAGCGATAAAATGTCCTTGGAGTAAGGGAAGTATAGCTGATTTTATTTTAAAGTAGTGTATGTGTGCTAACGGGCATATCTCTCTCCAACAGGACAAAGCAATAATTCTGAGAATTGTCTTTTCCTAAACATCAAAATGTACAAGTATCATATGAAAAGATTAAAGGATAAGCTCATTTAAAAGTAAGCAAATCATTAAGCTACATGAGATAAGAATTTGAAAACCTCAGAGGTAGTGGAGGTGGCAGCAGAGGGATTCAAGCCCACACACCCAAAGAGACTGCAGCCTTAATCCAGCACATCTAGACTCCACGACCATGACACTGCAAATGCTTGCTCCATTAAATAGCAAAACTGTTCAGGTATTTCTGAAAACTCACTGATTTACCTAATTTGATCATCATCACAAGATTGTTCTTTGCACAACCCAATCTACTATTAAATTCGACTTTTCATGAACTTCCTGACTGCAAAAGCTGGCAGCAGTGGGATTTGAACCCACGCCTCCAAAGACACTGGAGCCTTAATCCAGCGCCTTAGACCGCTCGGCCATGCTACCTGGATGACAGCCGTGTCAACTTCCTTGGAGTAAGGCAAGTATAGCTGATTTCATTTTAAAGTAGTGTATGTGTGGTAATGGGCATATCACTCTCCAAAAAGACAAAGCAATAATTCTGAGAATTGTCTTTTCCTAAACATCAAAATATACAAGTATCATATGAAAAGATTAAAGGATAAGCTCAGTAAAAAGTAAGCAAATCATTACGCTACATGAGATAAGAATTTGAAAACCTCCGAGGTAGTAAGAGTGGCACCAGCGGGATTCAAACCCACACACCCAAAGAGACTGCAACCTTAAACCAGCACATCTAGACCCCACGAACCATGTTGCTGCAAATGCTTCCTCGATTCCATACTGACACAGTCCAGGTATTTCTGAAAACTCACTGATTTACCTAATTTGCTAATCGTCACAAGATTGTTCTTTGCCCAACACTAAAAGCTGGCAGCAGTGGGATTTGAACCCACGCCTCCAAAGAGACTGGAGCCTAAATCCAGCGCCTTAGACCGCTCGGCCATGCTACCTGGGTGAAAAGCGATAAAATGTCCTTGGAGTAAGGGAAGTATAGCTGATTTTATTTTAAAGTAGTGTATGTGTGCTAACGGGCATATCTCTCTCCAACAGGACAAAGCAATAATTCTGAGAATTGTCTTTTCCTAAACATCAAAATGTACAAGTATCATATGAAAAGATTAAAGGATAAGCTCATTTAAAAGTAAGCAAATCATTAAGCTACATGAGATAAGAATTTGAAAACCTCAGAGGTAGTGGAGGTGGCAGCAGAGGGATTCAAGCCCACACACCCAAAGAGACTGCAGCCTTAATCCAGCACATCTAGACTCCACGACCATGACACTGCAAATGCTTGCTCCATTAAATAGCAAAACTGTTCAGGTATTTCTGAAAACTCACTGATTTACCTAATTTGATCATCATCACAAGATTGTTCTTTGCACAACCCAATCTACTATTAAATTCGACTTTTCATGAACTTCCTGACTGCAAAAGCTGGCAGCAGTGGGATTTGAACCCACGCCTCCAAAGAGACTGGAGCCTTAATCCAGCGCCTTAGACCGCTCGGCCATGCTACCTGGATGACAGCCGTGTCAACTTCCTTGGAGTAAGGCAAGTATAGCTGATTTCATTTTAAAGTAGTGTATGTGTGGTAATGGGCATATCACTCTCCAAAAAGACAAAGCAATAATTCTGAGAATTGTCTTTTCCTAAACATCAAAATATACAAGTATCATATGAAAAGATTAAAGGATAAGCTCAGTAAAAAGTAAGCAAATCATTACGCTACATGAGATAAGAATTTGAAAACCTCCGAGGTAGTAAGAGTGGCACCAGCGGGATTCAAACCCACACACCCAAAGAGACTGCAACCTTAAACCAGCACATCTAGACCCCACGAACCATGTTGCTGCAAATGCTTCCTCGATTCCATACTGACACAGTCCAGGTATTTCTGAAAACTCACTGATTTACCTAATTTGCTAATCGTCACAAGATTGTTCTTTGCCCAACACTAAAAGCTGGCAGCAGTGGGATTTGAACCCACGCCTCCAAAGAGACTGGAGCCTAAATCCAGCGCCTTAGACCGCTCGGCCATGCTACCTGGGTGAAAAGCGATAAAATGTCCTTGGAGTAAGGGAAGTATAGCTGATTTTATTTTAAAGTAGTGTATGTGTGCTAACGGGCATATCTCTCTCCAACAGGACAAAGCAATAATTCTGAGAATTGTCTTTTCCTAAACATCAAAATGTACAAGTATCATATGAAAAGATTAAAGGATAAGCTCATTTAAAAGTAAGCAAATCATTAAGCTACATGAGATAAGAATTTGAAAACCTCAGAGGTAGTGGAGGTGGCAGCAGAGGGATTCAAGCCCACACACCCAAAGAGACTGCAGCCTTAATCCAGCACATCTAGACTCCACGACCATGACACTGCAAATGCTTGCTCCATTAAATAGCAAAACTGTTCAGGTATTTCTGAAAACTCACTGATTTACCTAATTTGATCATCATCACAAGATTGTTCTTTGCACAACCCAATCTACTATTAAATTCGACTTTTCATGAACTTCCTGACTGCAAAAGCTGGCAGCAGTGGGATTTGAACCCACGCCTCCAAAGAGACTGGAGCCTTAATCCAGCGCCTTAGACCGCTCGGCCATGCTACCTGGATGACAGCCGTGTCAACTTCCTTGGAGTAAGGCAAGTATAGCTGATTTCATTTTAAAGTAGTGTATGTGTGGTAATGGGCATATCACTCTCCAAAAAGACAAAGCAATAATTCTGAGAATTGTCTTTTCCTAAACATCAAAATATACAAGTATCATATGAAAAGATTAAAGGATAAGCTCAGTAAAAAGTAAGCAAATCATTACGCTACATGAGATAAGAATTCGAAAACCTCCGAGGTAGTAAGAGTGGCACCAGCGGGATTCAAACCCACACACCCAAAGAGACTGCAACCTTAAACCAGCACATCTAGACCCCACGAACCATGTTGCTGCAAATGCTTCCTCGATTCCATACTGACACAGTCAAGGTATTTCTGAAAACTCACTGATTTACCTAATTTGCTAATCGTCACAAGATTGTTCTTTGCCCAACACTAAAAGCTGGCAGCAGTGGGATTTGAACCCACGCCTCCAAAGAGACTGGAGCCTAAATCCAGCGCCTTAGACCGCTCGGCCATGCTACCTGGGTGAAAAGCGATAAAATGTCCTTGGAGTAAGGGAAGTATAGCTGATTTTATTTTAAAGTAGTGTATGTGTGCTAACGGGCATATCTCTCTCCAACAGGACAAAGCAATAATTCTGAGAATTGTCTTTTCCTAAACATCAAAATGTACAAGTATCATATGAAAAGATTAAAGGATAAGCTCATTTAAAAGTAAGCAAATCATTAAGCTACATGAGATAAGAATTTGAAAACCTCAGAGGTAGTGGAGGTGGCAGCAGAGGGATTCAAGCCCACACACCCAAAGAGACTGCAGCCTTAATCCAGCACATCTAGACTCCACGACCATGACACTGCAAATGCTTGCTCCATTAAATAGCAAAACTGTTCAGGTATTTCTGAAAACTCACTGATTTACCTAATTTGATCATCATCACAAGATTGTTCTTTGCACAACCCAATCTACTATTAAATTCGACTTTTCATGAACTTCCTGACTGCAAAAGCTGGCAGCAGTGGGATTTGAACCCACGCCTCCAAAGAGACTGGAGCCTTAATCCAGCGCCTTAGACCGCTCGGCCATGCTACCTGGATGACAGCCGTGTCAACTTCCTTGGAGTAAGGCAAGTATAGCTGATTTCATTTTAAAGTAGTGTATGTGTGGTAATGGGCATATCACTCTCCAAAAAGACAAAGCAATAATTCTGAGAATTGTCTTTTCCTAAACATCAAAATATACAAGTATCATATGAAAAGATTAAAGGATAAGCTCAGTAAAAAGTAAGCAAATCATTACGCTACATGAGATAAGAATTTGAAAACCTCCGAGGTAGTAAGAGTGGCACCAGCGGGATTCAAACCCACACACCCAAAGAGACTGCAACCTTAAACCAGCACATCTAGACCCCACGAACCATGTTGCTGCAAATGCTTCCTCGATTCCATACTGACACAGTCAAGGTATTTCTGAAAACTCACTGATTTACCTAATTTGCTAATCGTCACAAGATTGTTCTTTGCCCAACACTAAAAGCTGGCAGCAGTGGGATTTGAACCCACGCCTCCAAAGAGACTGGAGCCTAAATCCAGCGCCTTAGACCGCTCGGCCATGCTACCTGGGTGAAAAGCGATAAAATGTCCTTGGAGTAAGGGAAGTATAGCTGATTTTATTTTAAAGTAGTGTATGTGTGCTAACGGGCATATCTCTCTCCAACAGGACAAAGCAATAATTCTGAGAATTGTCTTTTCCTAAACATCAAAATGTACAAGTATCATATGAAAAGATTAAAGGATAAGCTCATTTAAAAGTAAGCAAATCATTAAGCTACATGAGATAAGAATTTGAAAACCTCAGAGGTAGTGGAGGTGGCAGCAGAGGGATTCAAGCCCACACACCCAAAGAGACTGCAGCCTTAATCCAGCACATCTAGACTCCACGACCATGACACTGCAAATGCTTGCTCCATTAAATAGCAAAACTGTTCAGGTATTTCTGAAAACTCACTGATTTACCTAATTTGATCATCATCACAAGATTGTTCTTTGCACAACCCAATCTACTATTAAATTCGACTTTTCATGAACTTCCTGACTGCAAAAGCTGGCAGCAGTGGGATTTGAACCCACGCCTCCAAAGAGACTGGAGCCTTAATCCAGCGCCTTAGACCGCTCGGCCATGCTACCTGGATGACAGCCGTGTCAACTTCCTTGGAGTAAGGCAAGTATAGCTGATTTCATTTTAAAGTAGTGTATGTGTGGTAATGGGCATATCACTCTCCAAAAAGACAAAGCAATAATTCTGAGAATTGTCTTTTCCTAAACATCAAAATATACAAGTATCATATGAAAAGATTAAAGGATAAGCTCAGTAAAAAGTAAGCAAATCATTACGCTACATGAGATAAGAATTCGAAAACCTCCGAGGTAGTAAGAGTGGCACCAGCGGGATTCAAACCCACACACCCAAAGAGACTGCAACCTTAAACCAGCACATCTAGACCCCACGAACCATGTTGCTGCAAATGCTTCCTCGATTCCATACTGACACAGTCCAGGTATTTCTGAAAACTCACTGATTTACCTAATTTGCTAATCGTCACAAGATTGTTCTTTGCCCAACACTAAAAGCTGGCAGCAGTGGGATTTGAACCCACGCCTCCAAAGAGACTGGAGCCTAAATCCAGCGCCTTAGACCGCTCGGCCATGCTACCTGGGTGAAAAGCGATAAAATGTCCTTGGAGTAAGGGAAGTATAGCTGATTTTATTTTAAAGTAGTGTATGTGTGCTAACGGGCATATCTCTCTCCAACAGGACAAAGCAATAATTCTGAGAATTGTCTTTTCCTAAACATCAAAATGTACAAGTATCATATGAAAAGATTAAAGGATAAGCTCATTTAAAAGTAAGCAAATCATTAAGCTACATGAGATAAGAATTTGAAAACCTCAGAGGTAGTGGAGGTGGCAGCAGAGGGATTCAAGCCCACACACCCAAAGAGACTGCAGCCTTAATCCAGCACATCTAGACTCCACGACCATGACACTGCAAATGCTTGCTCCATTAAATAGCAAAACTGTTCAGGTATTTCTGAAAACTCACTGATTTACCTAATTTGATCATCATCACAAGATTGTTCTTTGCACAACCCAATCTACTATTAAATTCGACTTTTCATGAACTTCCTGACTGCAAAAGCTGGCAGCAGTGGGATTTGAACCCACGCCTCCAAAGAGACTGGAGCCTTAATCCAGCGCCTTAGACCGCTCGGCCATGCTACCTGGATGACAGCCGTGTCAACTTCCTTGGAGTAAGGCAAGTATAGCTGATTTCATTTTAAAGTAGTGTATGTGTGGTAATGGGCATATCACTCTCCAAAAAGACAAAGCAATAATTCTGAGAATTGTCTTTTCCTAAACATCAAAATATACAAGTATCATATGAAAAGATTAAAGGATAAGCTCAGTAAAAAGTAAGCAAATCATTACGCTACATGAGATAAGAATTTGAAAACCTCCGAGGTAGTAAGAGTGGCACCAGCGGGATTCAAACCCACACACCCAAAGAGACTGCAACCTTAAACCAGCACATCTAGACCCCACGAACCATGTTGCTGCAAATGCTTCCTCGATTCCATACTGACACAGTCAAGGTATTTCTGAAAACTCACTGATTTACCTAATTTGCTAATCGTCACAAGATTGTTCTTTGCCCAACACTAAAAGCTGGCAGCAGTGGGATTTGAACCCACGCCTCCAAAGAGACTGGAGCCTAAATCCAGCGCCTTAGACCGCTCGGCCATGCTACCTGGGTGAAAAGCGATAAAATGTCCTTGGAGTAAGGGAAGTATAGCTGATTTTATTTTAAAGTAGTGTATGTGTGCTAACGGGCATATCTCTCTCCAACAGGACAAAGCAATAATTCTGAGAATTGTCTTTTCCTAAACATCAAAATGTACAAGTATCATATGAAAAGATTAAAGGATAAGCTCATTTAAAAGTAAGCAAATCATTAAGCTACATGAGATAAGAATTTGAAAACCTCAGAGGTAGTGGAGGTGGCAGCAGAGGGATTCAAGCCCACACACCCAAAGAGACTGCAGCCTTAATCCAGCACATCTAGACTCCACGACCATGACACTGCAAATGCTTGCTCCATTAAATAGCAAAACTGTTCAGGTATTTCTGAAAACTCACTGATTTACCTAATTTGATCATCATCACAAGATTGTTCTTTGCACAACCCAATCTACTATTAAATTCGACTTTTCATGAACTTCCTGACTGCAAAAGCTGGCAGCAGTGGGATTTGAACCCACGCCTCCAAAGAGACTGGAGCCTTAATCCAGCGCCTTAGACCGCTCGGCCATGCTACCTGGATGACAGCCGTGTCAACTTCCTTGGAGTAAGGCAAGTATAGCTGATTTCATTTTAAAGTAGTGTATGTGTGGTAATGGGCATATCACTCTCCAAAAAGACAAAGCAATAATTCTGAGAATTGTCTTTTCCTAAACATCAAAATATACAAGTATCATATGAAAAGATTAAAGGATAAGCTCAGTAAAAAGTAAGCAAATCATTACGCTACATGAGATAAGAATTTGAAAACCTCCGAGGTAGTAAGAGTGGCACCAGCGGGATTCAAACCCACACACCCAAAG
Organism: Anomaloglossus baeobatrachus; assembly: GCF_048569485.1. Taxonomy (NCBI): domain Eukaryota; kingdom Metazoa; phylum Chordata; class Amphibia; order Anura; family Aromobatidae; genus Anomaloglossus; species Anomaloglossus baeobatrachus. The sequence continues at coordinate 286,826,332 of NC_134357.1, read as the reverse complement.
AGACTGCAACCTTAAACCAGCACATCTAGACCCCACGAACCATGTTGCTGCAAATGCTTCCTCGATTCCATACTGACACAGTCCAGGTATTTCTGAAAACTCACTGATTTACCTAATTTGCTAATCGTCACAAGATTGTTCTTTGCCCAACACTAAAAGCTGGCAGCAGTGGGATTTGAACCCACGCCTCCAAAGAGACTGGAGCCTAAATCCAGCGCCTTAGACCGCTCGGCCATGCTACCTGGGTGAAAAGCGATAAAATGTCCTTGGAGTAAGGGAAGTATAGCTGATTTTATTTTAAAGTAGTGTATGTGTGCTAACGGGCATATCTCTCTCCAACAGGACAAAGCAATAATTCTGAGAATTGTCTTTTCCTAAACATCAAAATGTACAAGTATCATATGAAAAGATTAAAGGATAAGCTCATTTAAAAGTAAGCAAATCATTAAGCTACATGAGATAAGAATTTGAAAACCTCAGAGGTAGTGGAGGTGGCAGCAGAGGGATTCAAGCCCACACACCCAAAGAGACTGCAGCCTTAATCCAGCACATCTAGACTCCACGACCATGACACTGCAAATGCTTGCTCCATTAAATAGCAAAACTGTTCAGGTATTTCTGAAAACTCACTGATTTACCTAATTTGATCATCATCACAAGATTGTTCTTTGCACAACCCAATCTACTATTAAATTCGACTTTTCATGAACTTCCTGACTGCAAAAGCTGGCAGCAGTGGGATTTGAACCCACGCCTCCAAAGACACTGGAGCCTTAATCCAGCGCCTTAGACCGCTCGGCCATGCTACCTGGATGACAGCCGTGTCAACTTCCTTGGAGTAAGGCAAGTATAGCTGATTTCATTTTAAAGTAGTGTATGTGTGGTAATGGGCATATCACTCTCCAAAAAGACAAAGCAATAATTCTGAGAATTGTCTTTTCCTAAACATCAAAATATACAAGTATCATATGAAAAGATTAAAGGATAAGCTCAGTAAAAAGTAAGCAAATCATTACGCTACATGAGATAAGAATTTGAAAACCTCCGAGGTAGTAAGAGTGGCACCAGCGGGATTCAAACCCACACACCCAAAGAGACTGCAACCTTAAACCAGCACATCTAGACCCCACGAACCATGTTGCTGCAAATGCTTCCTCGATTCCATACTGACACAGTCCAGGTATTTCTGAAAACTCACTGATTTACCTAATTTGCTAATCGTCACAAGATTGTTCTTTGCCCAACACTAAAAGCTGGCAGCAGTGGGATTTGAACCCACGCCTCCAAAGAGACTGGAGCCTAAATCCAGCGCCTTAGACCGCTCGGCCATGCTACCTGGGTGAAAAGCGATAAAATGTCCTTGGAGTAAGGGAAGTATAGCTGATTTTATTTTAAAGTAGTGTATGTGTGCTAACGGGCATATCTCTCTCCAACAGGACAAAGCAATAATTCTGAGAATTGTCTTTTCCTAAACATCAAAATGTACAAGTATCATATGAAAAGATTAAAGGATAAGCTCATTTAAAAGTAAGCAAATCATTAAGCTACATGAGATAAGAATTTGAAAACCTCAGAGGTAGTGGAGGTGGCAGCAGAGGGATTCAAGCCCACACACCCAAAGAGACTGCAGCCTTAATCCAGCACATCTAGACTCCACGACCATGACACTGCAAATGCTTGCTCCATTAAATAGCAAAACTGTTCAGGTATTTCTGAAAACTCACTGATTTACCTAATTTGATCATCATCACAAGATTGTTCTTTGCACAACCCAATCTACTATTAAATTCGACTTTTCATGAACTTCCTGACTGCAAAAGCTGGCAGCAGTGGGATTTGAACCCACGCCTCCAAAGAGACTGGAGCCTTAATCCAGCGCCTTAGACCGCTCGGCCATGCTACCTGGATGACAGCCGTGTCAACTTCCTTGGAGTAAGGCAAGTATAGCTGATTTCATTTTAAAGTAGTGTATGTGTGGTAATGGGCATATCACTCTCCAAAAAGACAAAGCAATAATTCTGAGAATTGTCTTTTCCTAAACATCAAAATATACAAGTATCATATGAAAAGATTAAAGGATAAGCTCAGTAAAAAGTAAGCAAATCATTACGCTACATGAGATAAGAATTTGAAAACCTCCGAGGTAGTAAGAGTGGCACCAGCGGGATTCAAACCCACACACCCAAAGAGACTGCAACCTTAAACCAGCACATCTAGACCCCACGAACCATGTTGCTGCAAATGCTTCCTCGATTCCATACTGACACAGTCAAGGTATTTCTGAAAACTCACTGATTTACCTAATTTGCTAATCGTCACAAGATTGTTCTTTGCCCAACACTAAAAGCTGGCAGCAGTGGGATTTGAACCCACGCCTCCAAAGAGACTGGAGCCTAAATCCAGCGCCTTAGACCGCTCGGCCATGCTACCTGGGTGAAAAGCGATAAAATGTCCTTGGAGTAAGGGAAGTATAGCTGATTTTATTTTAAAGTAGTGTATGTGTGCTAACGGGCATATCTCTCTCCAACAGGACAAAGCAATAATTCTGAGAATTGTCTTTTCCTAAACATCAAAATGTACAAGTATCATATGAAAAGATTAAAGGATAAGCTCATTTAAAAGTAAGCAAATCATTAAGCTACATGAGATAAGAATTTGAAAACCTCAGAGGTAGTGGAGGTGGCAGCAGAGGGATTCAAGCCCACACACCCAAAGAGACTGCAGCCTTAATCCAGCACATCTAGACTCCACGACCATGACACTGCAAATGCTTGCTCCATTAAATAGCAAAACTGTTCAGGTATTTCTGAAAACTCACTGATTTACCTAATTTGATCATCATCACAAGATTGTTCTTTGCACAACCCAATCTACTATTAAATTCGACTTTTCATGAACTTCCTGACTGCAAAAGCTGGCAGCAGTGGGATTTGAACCCACGCCTCCAAAGAGACTGGAGCCTTAATCCAGCGCCTTAGACCGCTCGGCCATGCTACCTGGATGACAGCCGTGTCAACTTCCTTGGAGTAAGGCAAGTATAGCTGATTTCATTTTAAAGTAGTGTATGTGTGGTAATGGGCATATCACTCTCCAAAAAGACAAAGCAATAATTCTGAGAATTGTCTTTTCCTAAACATCAAAATATACAAGTATCATATGAAAAGATTAAAGGATAAGCTCAGTAAAAAGTAAGCAAATCATTACGCTACATGAGATAAGAATTTGAAAACCTCCGAGGTAGTAAGAGTGGCACCAGCGGGATTCAAACCCACACACCCAAAGAGACTGCAACCTTAAACCAGCACATCTAGACCCCACGAACCATGTTGCTGCAAATGCTTCCTCGATTCCATACTGACACAGTCCAGGTATTTCTGAAAACTCACTGATTTACCTAATTTGCTAATCGTCACAAGATTGTTCTTTGCCCAACACTAAAAGCTGGCAGCAGTGGGATTTGAACCCACGCCTCCAAAGAGACTGGAGCCTAAATCCAGCGCCTTAGACCGCTCGGCCATGCTACCTGGGTGAAAAGCGATAAAATGTCCTTGGAGTAAGGGAAGTATAGCTGATTTTATTTTAAAGTAGTGTATGTGTGCTAACGGGCATATCTCTCTCCAACAGGACAAAGCAATAATTCTGAGAATTGTCTTTTCCTAAACATCAAAATGTACAAGTATCATATGAAAAGATTAAAGGATAAGCTCATTTAAAAGTAAGCAAATCATTAAGCTACATGAGATAAGAATTTGAAAACCTCAGAGGTAGTGGAGGTGGCAGCAGAGGGATTCAAGCCCACACACCCAAAGAGACTGCAGCCTTAATCCAGCACATCTAGACTCCACGACCATGACACTGCAAATGCTTGCTCCATTAAATAGCAAAACTGTTCAGGTATTTCTGAAAACTCACTGATTTACCTAATTTGATCATCATCACAAGATTGTTCTTTGCACAACCCAATCTACTATTAAATTCGACTTTTCATGAACTTCCTGACTGCAAAAGCTGGCAGCAGTGGGATTTGAACCCACGCCTCCAAAGACACTGGAGCCTTAATCCAGCGCCTTAGACCGCTCGGCCATGCTACCTGGATGACAGCCGTGTCAACTTCCTTGGAGTAAGGCAAGTATAGCTGATTTCATTTTAAAGTAGTGTATGTGTGGTAATGGGCATATCACTCTCCAAAAAGACAAAGCAATAATTCTGAGAATTGTCTTTTCCTAAACATCAAAATATACAAGTATCATATGAAAAGATTAAAGGATAAGCTCAGTAAAAAGTAAGCAAATCATTACGCTACATGAGATAAGAATTTGAAAACCTCCGAGGTAGTAAGAGTGGCACCAGCGGGATTCAAACCCACACACCCAAAGAGACTGCAACCTTAAACCAGCACATCTAGACCCCACGAACCATGTTGCTGCAAATGCTTCCTCGATTCCATACTGACACAGTCCAGGTATTTCTGAAAACTCACTGATTTACCTAATTTGCTAATCGTCACAAGATTGTTCTTTGCCCAACACTAAAAGCTGGCAGCAGTGGGATTTGAACCCATGCCTCCAAAGAGACTGGAGCCTAAATCCAGCGCCTTAGACCGCTCGGCCATGCTACCTGGGTGAAAAGCGATAAAATGTCCTTGGAGTAAGGGAAGTATAGCTGATTTTATTTTAAAGTAGTGTATGTGTGCTAACGGGCATATCTCTCTCCAACAGGACAAAGCAATAATTCTGAGAATTGTCTTTTCCTAAACATCAAAATGTACAAGTATCATATGAAAAGATTAAAGGATAAGCTCATTTAAAAGTAAGCAAATCATTAAGCTACATGAGATAAGAATTTGAAAACCTCAGAGGTAGTGGAGGTGGCAGCAGAGGGATTCAAGCCCACACACCCAAAGAGACTGCAGCCTTAATCCAGCACATCTAGACTCCACGACCATGACACTGCAAATGCTTGCTCCATTAAATAGCAAAACTGTTCAGGTATTTCTGAAAACTCACTGATTTACCTAATTTGATCATCATCACAAGATTGTTCTTTGCACAACCCAATCTACTATTAAATTCGACTTTTCATGAACTTCCTGACTGCAAAAGCTGGCAGCAGTGGGATTTGAACCCACGCCTCCAAAGAGACTGGAGCCTTAATCCAGCGCCTTAGACCGCTCGGCCATGCTACCTGGATGACAGCCGTGTCAACTTCCTTGGAGTAAGGCAAGTATAGCTGATTTCATTTTAAAGTAGTGTATGTGTGGTAATGGGCATATCACTCTCCAAAAAGACAAAGCAATAATTCTGAGAATTGTCTTTTCCTAAACATCAAAATATACAAGTATCATATGAAAAGATTAAAGGATAAGCTCAGTAAAAAGTAAGCAAATCATTACGCTACATGAGATAAGAATTTGAAAACCTCCGAGGTAGTAAGAGTGGCACCAGCGGGATTCAAACCCACACACCCAAAGAGACTGCAACCTTAAACCAGCACATCTAGACCCCACGAACCATGTTGCTGCAAATGCTTCCTCGATTCCATACTGACACAGTCAAGGTATTTCTGAAAACTCACTGATTTACCTAATTTGCTAATCGTCACAAGATTGTTCTTTGCCCAACACTAAAAGCTGGCAGCAGTGGGATTTGAACCCACGCCTCCAAAGAGACTGGAGCCTAAATCCAGCGCCTTAGACCGCTCGGCCATGCTACCTGGGTGAAAAGCGATAAAATGTCCTTGGAGTAAGGGAAGTATAGCTGATTTTATTTTAAAGTAGTGTATGTGTGCTAACGGGCATATCTCTCTCCAACAGGACAAAGCAATAATTCTGAGAATTGTCTTTTCCTAAACATCAAAATGTACAAGTATCATATGAAAAGATTAAAGGATAAGCTCATTTAAAAGTAAGCAAATCATTAAGCTACATGAGATAAGAATTTGAAAACCTCAGAGGTAGTGGAGGTGGCAGCAGAGGGATTCAAGCCCACACACCCAAAGAGACTGCAGCCTTAATCCAGCACATCTAGACTCCACGACCATGACACTGCAAATGCTTGCTCCATTAAATAGCAAAACTGTTCAGGTATTTCTGAAAACTCACTGATTTACCTAATTTGATCATCATCACAAGATTGTTCTTTGCACAACCCAATCTACTATTAAATTCGACTTTTCATGAACTTCCTGACTGCAAAAGCTGGCAGCAGTGGGATTTGAACCCACGCCTCCAAAGAGACTGGAGCCTTAATCCAGCGCCTTAGACCGCTCGGCCATGCTACCTGGATGACAGCCGTGTCAACTTCCTTGGAGTAAGGCAAGTATAGCTGATTTCATTTTAAAGTAGTGTATGTGTGGTAATGGGCATATCACTCTCCAAAAAGACAAAGCAATAATTCTGAGAATTGTCTTTTCCTAAACATCAAAATATACAAGTATCATATGAAAAGATTAAAGGATAAGCTCAGTAAAAAGTAAGCAAATCATTACGCTACATGAGATAAGAATTTGAAAACCTCCGAGGTAGTAAGAGTGGCACCAGCGGGATTCAAACCCACACACCCAAAGAGACTGCAACCTTAAACCAGCACATCTAGACCCCACGAACCATGTTGCTGCAAATGCTTCCTCGATTCCATACTGACACAGTCAAGGTATTTCTGAAAACTCACTGATTTACCTAATTTGCTAATCGTCACAAGATTGTTCTTTGCCCAACACTAAAAGCTGGCAGCAGTGGGATTTGAACCCACGCCTCCAAAGAGACTGGAGCCTAAATCCAGCGCCTTAGACCGCTCGGCCATGCTACCTGGGTGAAAAGCGATAAAATGTCCTTGGAGTAAGGGAAGTATAGCTGATTTTATTTTAAAGTAGTGTATGTGTGCTAACGGGCATATCTCTCTCCAACAGGACAAAGCAATAATTCTGAGAATTGTCTTTTCCTAAACATCAAAATGTACAAGTATCATATGAAAAGATTAAAGGATAAGCTCATTTAAAAGTAAGCAAATCATTAAGCTACATGAGATAAGAATTTGAAAACCTCAGAGGTAGTGGAGGTGGCAGCAGAGGGATTCAAGCCCACACACCCAAAGAGACTGCAGCCTTAATCCAGCACATCTAGACTCCACGACCATGACACTGCAAATGCTTGCTCCATTAAATAGCAAAACTGTTCAGGTATTTCTGAAAACTCACTGATTTACCTAATTTGATCATCATCACAAGATTGTTCTTTGCACAACCCAATCTACTATTAAATTCGACTTTTCATGAACTTCCTGACTGCAAAAGCTGGCAGCAGTGGGATTTGAACCCACGCCTCCAAAGAGACTGGAGCCTTAATCCAGCGCCTTAGACCGCTCGGCCATGCTACCTGGATGACAGCCGTGTCAACTTCCTTGGAGTAAGGCAAGTATAGCTGATTTCATTTTAAAGTAGTGTATGTGTGGTAATGGGCATATCACTCTCCAAAAAGACAAAGCAATAATTCTGAGAATTGTCTTTTCCTAAACATCAAAATATACAAGTATCATATGAAAAGATTAAAGGATAAGCTCAGTAAAAAGTAAGCAAATCATTACGCTACATGAGATAAGAATTTGAAAACCTCCGAGGTAGTAAGAGTGGCACCAGCGGGATTCAAACCCACACACCCAAAGAGACTGCAACCTTAAACCAGCACATCTAGACCCCACGAACCATGTTGCTGCAAATGCTTCCTCGATTCCATACTGACACAGTCAAGGTATTTCTGAAAACTCACTGATTTACCTAATTTGCTAATCGTCACAAGATTGTTCTTTGCCCAACACTAAAAGCTGGCAGCAGTGGGATTTGAACCCACGCCTCCAAAGAGACTGGAGCCTAAATCCAGCGCCTTAGACCGCTCGGCCATGCTACCTGGGTGAAAAGTGATAAAATGTCCTTGGAGTAAGGGAAGTATAGCTGATTTTATTTTAAAGTAGTGTATGTGTGCTAACGGGCATATCTCTCTCCAACAGGACAAAGCAATAATTCTGAGAATTGTCTTTTCCTAAACATCAAAATGTACAAGTATCATATGAAAAGATTAAAGGATAAGCTCATTTAAAAGTAAGCAAATCATTAAGCTACATGAGATAAGAATTTGAAAACCTCAGAGGTAGTGGAGGTGGCAGCAGAGGGATTCAAGCCCACACACCCAAAGAGACTGCAGCCTTAATCCAGCACATCTAGACTCCACGACCATGACACTGCAAATGCTTGCTCCATTAAATAGCAAAACTGTTCAGGTATTTCTGAAAACTCACTGATTTACCTAATTTGATCATCATCACAAGATTGTTCTTTGCACAACCCAATCTACTATTAAATTCGACTTTTCATGAACTTCCTGACTGCAAAAGCTGGCAGCAGTGGGATTTGAACCCACGCCTCCAAAGAGACTGGAGCCTTAATCCAGCGCCTTAGACCGCTCGGCCATGCTACCTGGATGACAGCCGTGTCAACTTCCTTGGAGTAAGGCAAGTATAGCTGATTTCATTTTAAAGTAGTGTATGTGTGGTAATGGGCATATCACTCTCCAAAAAGACAAAGCAATAATTCTGAGAATTGTCTTTTCCTAAACATCAAAATATACAAGTATCATATGAAAAGATTAAAGGATAAGCTCAGTAAAAAGTAAGCAAATCATTACGCTACATGAGATAAGAATTTGAAAACCTCCGAGGTAGTAAGAGTGGTACCAGCGGGATTCAAACCCACACACCCAAAGAGACTGCAACCTTAAACCAGCACATCTAGACCCCACGAACCATGTTGCTGCAAATGCTTCCTCGATTCCATACTGACACAGTCAAGGTATTTCTGAAAACTCACTGATTTACCTAATTTGCTAATCGTCACAAGATTGTTCTTTGCCCAACACTAAAAGCTGGCAGCAGTGGGATTTGAACCCACGCCTCCAAAGAGACTGGAGCCTAAATCCAGCGCCTTAGACCGCTCGGCCATGCTACCTGGGTGAAAAGCGATAAAATGTCCTTGGAGTAAGGGAAGTATAGCTGATTTTATTTTAAAGTAGTGTATGTGTGCTAACGGGCATATCTCTCTCCAACAGGACAAAGCAATAATTCTGAGAATTGTCTTTTCCTAAACATCAAAATGTACAAGTATCATATGAAAAGATTAAAGGATAAGCTCATTTAAAAGTAAGCAAATCATTAAGCTACATGAGATAAGAATTTGAAAACCTCAGAGGTAGTGGAGGTGGCAGCAGAGGGATTCAAGCCCACACACCCAAAGAGACTGCAGCCTTAATCCAGCACATCTAGACTCCACGACCATGACACTGCAAATGCTTGCTCCATTAAATAGCAAAACTGTTCAGGTATTTCTGAAAACTCACTGATTTACCTAATTTGATCATCATCACAAGATTGTTCTTTGCACAACCCAATCTACTATTAAATTCGACTTTTCATGAACTTCCTGACTGCAAAAGCTGGCAGCAGTGGGATTTGAACCCACGCCTCCAAAGAGACTGGAGCCTTAATCCAGCGCCTTAGACCGCTCGGCCATGCTACCTGGATGACAGCCGTGTCAACTTCCTTGGAGTAAGGCAAGTATAGCTGATTTCATTTTAAAGTAGTGTATGTGTGGTAATGGGCATATCACTCTCCAAAAAGACAAAGCAATAATTCTGAGAATTGTCTTTTCCTAAACATCAAAATATACAAGTATCATATGAAAAGATTAAAGGATAAGCTCAGTAAAAAGTAAGCAAATCATTACGCTACATGAGATAAGAATTTGAAAACCTCCGAGGTAGTAAGAGTGGCACCAGCGGGATTCAAACCCACACACCCAAAGAGACTGCAACCTTAAACCAGCACATCTAGACCCCACGAACCATGTTGCTGCAAATGCTTCCTCGATTCCATACTGACACAGTCAAGGTATTTCTGAAAACTCACTGATTTACCTAATTTGCTAATCGTCACAAGATTGTTCTTTGCCCAACACTAAAAGCTGGCAGCAGTGGGATTTGAACCCACGCCTCCAAAGAGACTGGAGCCTAAATCCAGCGCCTTAGACCGCTCGGCCATGCTACCTGGGTGAAAAGCGATAAAATGTCCTTGGAGTAAGGGAAGTATAGCTGATTTTATTTTAAAGTAGTGTATGTGTGCTAACGGGCATATCTCTCTCCAACAGGACAAAGCAATAATTCTGAGAATTGTCTTTTCCTAAACATCAAAATGTACAAGTATCATATGAAAAGATTAAAGGATAAGCTCATTTAAAAGTAAGCAAATCATTAAGCTACATGAGATAAGAATTTGAAAACCTCAGAGGTAGTGGAGGTGGCAGCAGAGGGATTCAAGCCCACACACCCAAAGAGACTGCAGCCTTAATCCAGCACATCTAGACTCCACGACCATGACACTGCAAATGCTTGCTCCATTAAATAGCAAAACTGTTCAGGTATTTCTGAAAACTCACTGATTTACCTAATTTGATCATCATCACAAGATTGTTCTTTGCACAACCCAATCTACTATTAAATTCGACTTTTCATGAACTTCCTGACTGCAAAAGCTGGCAGCAGTGGGATTTGAACCCACGCCTCCAAAGAGACTGGAGCCTTAATCCAGCGCCTTAGACCGCTCGGCCATGCTACCTGGATGACAGCCGTGTCAACTTCCTTGGAGTAAGGCAAGTATAGCTGATTTCATTTTAAAGTAGTGTATGTGTGGTAATGGGCATATCACTCTCCAAAAAGACAAAGCAATAATTCTGAGAATTGTCTTTTCCTAAACATCAAAATATACAAGTATCATATGAAAAGATTAAAGGATAAGCTCAGTAAAAAGTAAGCAAATCATTACGCTACATGAGATAAGAATTTGAAAACCTCCGAGGTAGTAAGAGTGGCACCAGCGGGATTCAAACCCACACACCCAAAGAGACTGCAACCTTAAACCAGCACATCTAGACCCCACGAACCATGTTGCTGCAAATGCTTCCTCGATTCCATACTGACACAGTCAAGGTATTTCTGAAAACTCACTGATTTACCTAATTTGCTAATCGTCACAAGATTGTTCTTTGCCCAACACTAAAAGCTGGCAGCAGTGGGATTTGAACCCACGCCTCCAAAGAGACTGGAGCCTAAATCCAGCGCCTTAGACCGCTCGGCCATGCTACCTGGGTGAAAAGCGATAAAATGTCCTTGGAGTAAGGGAAGTATAGCTGATTTTATTTTAAAGTAGTGTATGTGTGCTAACGGGCATATCTCTCTCCAACAGGACAAAGCAATAATTCTGAGAATTGTCTTTTCCTAAACATCAAAATGTACAAGTATCATATGAAAAGATTAAAGGATAAGCTCATTTAAAAGTAAGCAAATCATTAAGCTACATGAGATAAGAATTTGAAAACCTCAGAGGTAGTGGAGGTGGCAGCAGAGGGATTCAAGCCCACACACCCAAAGAGACTGCAGCCTTAATCCAGCACATCTAGACTCCACGACCATGACACTGCAAATGCTTGCTCCATTAAATAGCAAAACTGTTCAGGTATTTCTGAAAACTCACTGATTTACCTAATTTGATCATCATCACAAGATTGTTCTTTGCACAACCCAATCTACTATTAAATTCGACTTTTCATGAACTTCCTGACTGCAAAAGCTGGCAGCAGTGGGATTTGAACCCACGCCTCCAAAGAGACTGGAGCCTTAATCCAGCGCCTTAGACCGCTCGGCCATGCTACCTGGATGACAGCCGTGTCAACTTCCTTGGAGTAAGGCAAGTATAGCTGATTTCATTTTAAAGTAGTGTATGTGTGGTAATGGGCATATCACTCTCCAAAAAGACAAAGCAATAATTCTGAGAATTGTCTTTTCCTAAACATCAAAATATACAAGTATCATATGAAAAGATTAAAGGATAAGCTCAGTAAAAAGTAAGCAAATCATTACGCTACATGAGATAAGAATTTGAAAACCTCCGAGGTAGTAAGAGTGGCACCAGCGGGATTCAAACCCACACACCCAAAGAGACTGCAACCTTAAACCAGCACATCTAGACCCCACGAACCATGTTGCTGCAAATGCTTCCTCGATTCCATACTGACACAGTCCAGGTATTTCTGAAAACTCACTGATTTACCTAATTTGCTAATCGTCACAAGATTGTTCTTTGCCCAACACTAAAAGCTGGCAGCAGTGGGATTTGAACCCACGCCTCCAAAGAGACTGGAGCCTAAATCCAGCGCCTTAGACCGCTCGGCCATGCTACCTGGGTGAAAAGCGATAAAATGTCCTTGGAGTAAGGGAAGTATAGCTGATTTTATTTTAAAGTAGTGTATGTGTGCTAACGGGCATATCTCTCTCCAACAGGACAAAGCAATAATTCTGAGAATTGTCTTTTCCTAAACATCAAAATGTACAAGTATCATATGAAAAGATTAAAGGATAAGCTCATTTAAAAGTAAGCAAATCATTAAGCTACATGAGATAAGAATTTGAAAACCTCAGAGGTAGTGGAGGTGGCAGCAGAGGGATTCAAGCCCACACACCCAAAGAGACTGCAGCCTTAATCCAGCACATCTAGACTCCACGACCATGACACTGCAAATGCTTGCTCCATTAAATAGCAAAACTGTTCAGGTATTTCTGAAAACTCACTGATTTACCTAATTTGATCATCATCACAAGATTGTTCTTTGCACAACCCAATCTACTATTAAATTCGACTTTTCATGAACTTCCTGACTGCAAAAGCTGGCAGCAGAGGGATTTGAACCCACGCCTCCAAAGAGACTGGAGCCTTAATCCAGCGCCTTAGACCGCTCGGCCATGCTACCTGGATGACAGCCGTGTCAACTTCCTTGGAGTAAGGCAAGTATAGCTGATTTCATTTTAAAGTAGTGTATGTGTGGTAATGGGCATATCACTCTCCAAAAAGACAAAGCAATAATTCTGAGAATTGTCTTTTCCTAAACATCAAAATATACAAGTATCATATGAAAAGATTAAAGGATAAGCTCAGTAAAAAGTAAGCAAATCATTACGCTACATGAGATAAGAATTTGAAAACCTCCGAGGTAGTAAGAGTGGCACCAGCGGGATTCAAACCCACACACCCAAAGAGACTGCAACCTTAAACCAGCACATCTAGACCCCACGAACCATGTTGCTGCAAATGCTTCCTCGATTCCATACTGACACAGTCAAGGTATTTCTGAAAACTCACTGATTTACCTAATTTGCTAATCGTCACAAGATTGTTCTTTGCCCAACACTAAAAGCTGGCAGCAGTGGGATTTGAACCCACGCCTCCAAAGAGACTGGAGCCTAAATCCAGCGCCTTAGACCGCTCGGCCATGCTACCTGGGTGAAAAGCGATAAAATGTCCTTGGAGTAAGGGAAGTATAGCTGATTTTATTTTAAAGTAGTGTATGTGTGCTAACGGGCATATCTCTCTCCAACAGGACAAAGCAATAATTCTGAGAATTGTCTTTTCCTAAACATCAAAATGTACAAGTATCATATGAAAAGATTAAAGGATAAGCTCATTTAAAAGTAAGCAAATCATTAAGCTACATGAGATAAGAATTTGAAAACCTCAGAGGTAGTGGAGGTGGCAGCAGAGGGATTCAAGCCCACACACCCAAAGAGACTGCAGCCTTAATCCAGCACATCTAGACTCCACGACCATGACACTGCAAATGCTTGCTCCATTAAATAGCAAAACTGTTCAGGTATTTCTGAAAACTCACTGATTTACCTAATTTGATCATCATCACAAGATTGTTCTTTGCACAACCCAATCTACTATTAAATTCGACTTTTCATGAACTTCCTGACTGCAAAAGCTGGCAGCAGTGGGATTTGAACCCACGCCTCCAAAGAGACTGGAGCCTTAATCCAGCGCCTTAGACCGCTCGGCCATGCTACCTGGATGACAGCCGTGTCAACTTCCTTGGAGTAAGGCAAGTATAGCTGATTTCATTTTAAAGTAGTGTATGTGTGGTAATGGGCATATCACTCTCCAAAAAGACAAAGCAATAATTCTGAGAATTGTCTTTTCCTAAACATCAAAATATACAAGTATCATATGAAAAGATTAAAGGATAAGCTCAGTAAAAAGTAAGCAAATCATTACGCTACATGAGATAAGAATTTGAAAACCTCCGAGGTAGTAAGAGTGGCACCAGCGGGATTCAAACCCACACACCCAAAGAGACTGCAACCTTAAACCAGCACATCTAGACCCCACGAACCATGTTGCTGCAAATGCTTCCTCGATTCCATACTGACACAGTCCAGGTATTTCTGAAAACTCACTGATTTACCTAATTTGCTAATCGTCACAAGATTGTTCTTTGCCCAACACTAAAAGCTGGCAGCAGTGGGATTTGAACCCACGCCTCCAAAGAGACTGGAGCCTAAATCCAGCGCCTTAGACCGCTCGGCCATGCTACCTGGGTGAAAAGCGATAAAATGTCCTTGGAGTAAGGGAAGTATAGCTGATTTTATTTTAAAGTAGTGTATGTGTGCTAACGGGCATATCTCTCTCCAACAGGACAAAGCAATAATTCTGAGAATTGTCTTTTCCTAAACATCAAAATGTACAAGTATCATATGAAAAGATTAAAGGATAAGCTCATTTAAAAGTAAGCAAATCATTAAGCTACATGAGATAAGAATTTGAAAACCTCAGAGGTAGTGGAGGTGGCAGCAGAGGGATTCAAGCCCACACACCCAAAGAGACTGCAGCCTTAATCCAGCACATCTAGACTCCACGACCATGACACTGCAAATGCTTGCTCCATTAAATAGCAAAACTGTTCAGGTATTTCTGAAAACTCACTGATTTACCTAATTTGATCATCATCACAAGATTGTTCTTTGCACAACCCAATCTACTATTAAATTCGACTTTTCATGAACTTCCTGACTGCAAAAGCTGGCAGCAGTGGGATTTGAACCCACGCCTCCAAAGAGACTGGAGCCTTAATCCAGCGCCTTAGACCGCTCGGCCATGCTACCTGGATGACAGCCGTGTCAACTTCCTTGGAGTAAGGCAAGTATAGCTGATTTCATTTTAAAGTAGTGTATGTGTGGTAATGGGCATATCACTCTCCAAAAAGACAAAGCAATAATTCTGAGAATTGTCTTTTCCTAAACATCAAAATATACAAGTATCATATGAAAAGATTAAAGGATAAGCTCAGTAAAAAGTAAGCAAATCATTACGCTACATGAGATAAGAATTTGAAAACCTCCGAGGTAGTAAGAGTGGCACCAGCGGGATTCAAACCCACACACCCAAAGAGACTGCAACCTTAAACCAGCACATCTAGACCCCACGAACCATGTTGCTGCAAATGCTTCCTCGATTCCATACTGACACAGTCAAGGTATTTCTGAAAACTCACTGATTTACCTAATTTGCTAATCGTCACAAGATTGTTCTTTGCCCAACACTAAAAGCTGGCAGCAGTGGGATTTGAACCCACGCCTCCAAAGAGACTGGAGCCTAAATCCAGCGCCTTAGACCGCTCGGCCATGCTACCTGGGTGAAAAGCGATAAAATGTCCTTGGAGTAAGGGAAGTATAGCTGATTTTATTTTAAAGTAGTGTATGTGTGCTAACGGGCATATCTCTCTCCAACAGGACAAAGCAATAATTCTGAGAATTGTCTTTTCCTAAACATCAAAATGTACAAGTATCATATGAAAAGATTAAAGGATAAGCTCATTTAAAAGTAAGCAAATCATTAAGCTACATGAGATAAGAATTTGAAAACCTCAGAGGTAGTGGAGGTGGCAGCAGAGGGATTCAAGCCCACACACCCAAAGAGACTGCAGCCTTAATCCAGCACATCTAGACTCCACGACCATGACACTGCAAATGCTTGCTCCATTAAATAGCAAAACTGTTCAGGTATTTCTGAAAACTCACTGATTTACCTAATTTGATCATCATCACAAGATTGTTCTTTGCACAACCCAATCTACTATTAAATTCGACTTTTCATGAACTTCCTGACTGCAAAAGCTGGCAGCAGTGGGATTTGAACCCACGCCTCCAAAGAGACTGGAGCCTTAATCCAGCGCCTTAGACCGCTCGGCCATGCTACCTGGATGACAGCCGTGTCAACTTCCTTGGAGTAAGGCAAGTATAGCTGATTTCATTTTAAAGTAGTGTATGTGTGGTAATGGGCATATCACTCTCCAAAAAGACAAAGCAATAATTCTGAGAATTGTCTTTTCCTAAACATCAAAATATACAAGTATCATATGAAAAGATTAAAGGATAAGCTCAGTAAAAAGTAAGCAAATCATTACGCTAC
The DNA here is from genome assembly GCF_048569485.1 of Anomaloglossus baeobatrachus. Taxonomy (NCBI): domain Eukaryota; kingdom Metazoa; phylum Chordata; class Amphibia; order Anura; family Aromobatidae; genus Anomaloglossus; species Anomaloglossus baeobatrachus. The sequence continues at coordinate 286,809,995 of NC_134357.1, read as the reverse complement.
ATGAGATAAGAATTTGAAAACCTCCGAGGTAGTAAGAGTGGCACCAGCGGGATTCAAACCCACACACCCAAAGAGACTGCAACCTTAAACCAGCACATCTAGACCCCACGAACCATGTTGCTGCAAATGCTTCCTCGATTCCATACTGACACAGTCAAGGTATTTCTGAAAACTCACTGATTTACCTAATTTGCTAATCGTCACAAGATTGTTCTTTGCCCAACACTAAAAGCTGGCAGCAGTGGGATTTGAACCCACGCCTCCAAAGAGACTGGAGCCTAAATCCAGCGCCTTAGACCGCTCGGCCATGTTACCTGGGTGAAAAGCGATAAAATGTCCTTGGAGTAAGGGAAGTATAGCTGATTTTATTTTAAAGTAGTGTATGTGTGCTAACGGGCATATCTCTCTCCAACAGGACAAAGCAATAATTCTGAGAATTGTCTTTTCCTAAACATCAAAATGTACAAGTATCATATGAAAAGATTAAAGGATAAGCTCATTTAAAAGTAAGCAAATCATTAAGCTACATGAGATAAGAATTTGAAAACCTCAGAGGTAGTGGAGGTGGCAGCAGAGGGATTCAAGCCCACACACCCAAAGAGACTGCAGCCTTAATCCAGCACATCTAGACTCCACGACCATGACACTGCAAATGCTTGCTCCATTAAATAGCAAAACTGTTCAGGTATTTCTGAAAACTCACTGATTTACCTAATTTGATCATCATCACAAGATTGTTCTTTGCACAACCCAATCTACTATTAAATTCGACTTTTCATGAACTTCCTGACTGCAAAAGCTGGCAGCAGTGGGATTTGAACCCACGCCTCCAAAGAGACTGGAGCCTTAATCCAGCGCCTTAGACCGCTCGGCCATGCTACCTGGATGACAGCCGTGTCAACTTCCTTGGAGTAAGGCAAGTATAGCTGATTTCATTTTAAAGTAGTGTATGTGTGGTAATGGGCATATCACTCTCCAAAAAGACAAAGCAATAATTCTGAGAATTGTCTTTTCCTAAACATCAAAATATACAAGTATCATATGAAAAGATTAAAGGATAAGCTCAGTAAAAAGTAAGCAAATCATTACGCTACATGAGATAAGAATTTGAAAACCTCCGAGGTAGTAAGAGTGGCACCAGCGGGATTCAAACCCACACACCCAAAGAGACTGCAACCTTAAACCAGCACATCTAGACCCCACGAACCATGTTGCTGCAAATGCTTCCTCGATTCCATACTGACACAGTCAAGGTATTTCTGAAAACTCACTGATTTACCTAATTTGCTAATCGTCACAAGATTGTTCTTTGCCCAACACTAAAAGCTGGCAGCAGTGGGATTTGAACCCACGCCTCCAAAGAGACTGGAGCCTAAATCCAGCGCCTTAGACCGCTCGGCCATGCTACCTGGGTGAAAAGCGATAAAATGTCCTTGGAGTAAGGGAAGTATAGCTGATTTTATTTTAAAGTAGTGTATGTGTGCTAACGGGCATATCTCTCTCCAACAGGACAAAGCAATAATTCTGAGAATTGTCTTTTCCTAAACATCAAAATGTACAAGTATCATATGAAAAGATTAAAGGATAAGCTCATTTAAAAGTAAGCAAATCATTAAGCTACATGAGATAAGAATTTGAAAACCTCAGAGGTAGTGGAGGTGGCAGCAGAGGGATTCAAGCCCACACACCCAAAGAGACTGCAGCCTTAATCCAGCACATCTAGACTCCACGACCATGACACTGCAAATGCTTGCTCCATTAAATAGCAAAACTGTTCAGGTATTTCTGAAAACTCACTGATTTACCTAATTTGATCATCATCACAAGATTGTTCTTTGCACAACCCAATCTACTATTAAATTCGACTTTTCATGAACTTCCTGACTGCAAAAGCTGGCAGCAGTGGGATTTGAACCCACGCCTCCAAAGAGACTGGAGCCTTAATCCAGCGCCTTAGACCGCTCGGCCATGCTACCTGGATGACAGCCGTGTCAACTTCCTTGGAGTAAGGCAAGTATAGCTGATTTCATTTTAAAGTAGTGTATGTGTGGTAATGGGCATATCACTCTCCAAAAAGACAAAGCAATAATTCTGAGAATTGTCTTTTCCTAAACATCAAAATATACAAGTATCATATGAAAAGATTAAAGGATAAGCTCAGTAAAAAGTAAGCAAATCATTACGCTACATGAGATAAGAATTTGAAAACCTCCGAGGTAGTAAGAGTGGCACCAGCGGGATTCAAACCCACACACCCAAAGAGACTGCAACCTTAAACCAGCACATCTAGACCCCACGAACCATGTTGCTGCAAATGCTTCCTCGATTCCATACTGACACAGTCAAGGTATTTCTGAAAACTCACTGATTTACCTAATTTGCTAATCGTCACAAGATTGTTCTTTGCCCAACACTAAAAGCTGGCAGCAGTGGGATTTGAACCCACGCCTCCAAAGAGACTGGAGCCTAAATCCAGCGCCTTAGACCGCTCGGCCATGCTACCTGGGTGAAAAGCGATAAAATGTCCTTGGAGTAAGGGAAGTATAGCTGATTTTATTTTAAAGTAGTGTATGTGTGCTAACGGGCATATCTCTCTCCAACAGGACAAAGCAATAATTCTGAGAATTGTCTTTTCCTAAACATCAAAATGTACAAGTATCATATGAAAAGATTAAAGGATAAGCTCATTTAAAAGTAAGCAAATCATTAAGCTACATGAGATAAGAATTTGAAAACCTCAGAGGTAGTGGAGGTGGCAGCAGAGGGATTCAAGCCCACACACCCAAAGAGACTGCAGCCTTAATCCAGCACATCTAGACTCCACGACCATGACACTGCAAATGCTTGCTCCATTAAATAGCAAAACTGTTCAGGTATTTCTGAAAACTCACTGATTTACCTAATTTGATCATCATCACAAGATTGTTCTTTGCACAACCCAATCTACTATTAAATTCGACTTTTCATGAACTTCCTGACTGCAAAAGCTGGCAGCAGTGGGATTTGAACCCACGCCTCCAAAGAGACTGGAGCCTTAATCCAGCGCCTTAGACCGCTCGGCCATGCTACCTGGATGACAGCCGTGTCAACTTCCTTGGAGTAAGGCAAGTATAGCTGATTTCATTTTAAAGTAGTGTATGTGTGGTAATGGGCATATCACTCTCCAAAAAGACAAAGCAATAATTCTGAGAATTGTCTTTTCCTAAACATCAAAATATACAAGTATCATATGAAAAGATTAAAGGATAAGCTCAGTAAAAAGTAAGCAAATCATTACGCTACATGAGATAAGAATTTGAAAACCTCCGAGGTAGTAAGAGTGGCACCAGCGGGATTCAAACCCACACACCCAAAGAGACTGCAACCTTAAACCAGCACATCTAGACCCCACGAACCATGTTGCTGCAAATGCTTCCTCGATTCCATACTGACACAGTCAAGGTATTTCTGAAAACTCACTGATTTACCTAATTTGCTAATCGTCACAAGATTGTTCTTTGCCCAACACTAAAAGCTGGCAGCAGTGGGATTTGAACCCACGCCTCCAAAGAGACTGGAGCCTAAATCCAGCGCCTTAGACCGCTCGGCCATGTTACCTGGGTGAAAAGCGATAAAATGTCCTTGGAGTAAGGGAAGTATAGCTGATTTTATTTTAAAGTAGTGTATGTGTGCTAACGGGCATATCTCTCTCCAACAGGACAAAGCAATAATTCTGAGAATTGTCTTTTCCTAAACATCAAAATGTACAAGTATCATATGAAAAGATTAAAGGATAAGCTCATTTAAAAGTAAGCAAATCATTAAGCTACATGAGATAAGAATTTGAAAACCTCAGAGGTAGTGGAGGTGGCAGCAGAGGGATTCAAGCCCACACACCCAAAGAGACTGCAGCCTTAATCCAGCACATCTAGACTCCACGACCATGACACTGCAAATGCTTGCTCCATTAAATAGCAAAACTGTTCAGGTATTTCTGAAAACTCACTGATTTACCTAATTTGATCATCATCACAAGATTGTTCTTTGCACAACCCAATCTACTATTAAATTCGACTTTTCATGAACTTCCTGACTGCAAAAGCTGGCAGCAGTGGGATTTGAACCCACGCCTCCAAAGAGACTGGAGCCTTAATCCAGCGCCTTAGACCGCTCGGCCATGCTACCTGGATGACAGCCGTGTCAACTTCCTTGGAGTAAGGCAAGTATAGCTGATTTCATTTTAAAGTAGTGTATGTGTGGTAATGGGCATATCACTCTCCAAAAAGACAAAGCAATAATTCTGAGAATTGTCTTTTCCTAAACATCAAAATATACAAGTATCATATGAAAAGATTAAAGGATAAGCTCAGTAAAAAGTAAGCAAATCATTACGCTACATGAGATAAGAATTTGAAAACCTCCGAGGTAGTAAGAGTGGCACCAGCGGGATTCAAACCCACACACCCAAAGAGACTGCAACCTTAAACCAGCACATCTAGACCCCACGAACCATGTTGCTGCAAATGCTTCCTCGATTCCATACTGACACAGTCAAGGTATTTCTGAAAACTCACTGATTTACCTAATTTGCTAATCGTCACAAGATTGTTCTTTGCCCAACACTAAAAGCTGGCAGCAGTGGGATTTGAACCCACGCCTCCAAAGAGACTGGAGCCTAAATCCAGCGCCTTAGACCGCTCGGCCATGCTACCTGGGTGAAAAGCGATAAAATGTCCTTGGAGTAAGGGAAGTATAGCTGATTTTATTTTAAAGTAGTGTATGTGTGCTAACGGGCATATCTCTCTCCAACAGGACAAAGCAATAATTCTGAGAATTGTCTTTTCCTAAACATCAAAATGTACAAGTATCATATGAAAAGATTAAAGGATAAGCTCATTTAAAAGTAAGCAAATCATTAAGCTACATGAGATAAGAATTTGAAAACCTCAGAGGTAGTGGAGGTGGCAGCAGAGGGATTCAAGCCCACACACCCAAAGAGACTGCAGCCTTAATCCAGCACATCTAGACTCCACGACCATGACACTGCAAATGCTTGCTCCATTAAATAGCAAAACTGTTCAGGTATTTCTGAAAACTCACTGATTTACCTAATTTGATCATCATCACAAGATTGTTCTTTGCACAACCCAATCTACTATTAAATTCGACTTTTCATGAACTTCCTGACTGCAAAAGCTGGCAGCAGTGGGATTTGAACCCACGCCTCCAAAGAGACTGGAGCCTTAATCCAGCGCCTTAGACCGCTCGGCCATGCTACCTGGATGACAGCCGTGTCAACTTCCTTGGAGTAAGGCAAGTATAGCTGATTTCATTTTAAAGTAGTGTATGTGTGGTAATGGGCATATCACTCTCCAAAAAGACAAAGCAATAATTCTGAGAATTGTCTTTTCCTAAACATCAAAATATACAAGTATCATATGAAAAGATTAAAGGATAAGCTCAGTAAAAAGTAAGCAAATCATTACGCTACATGAGATAAGAATTTGAAAACCTCCGAGGTAGTAAGAGTGGCACCAGCGGGATTCAAACCCACACACCCAAAGAGACTGCAACCTTAAACCAGCACATCTAGACCCCACGAACCATGTTGCTGCAAATGCTTCCTCGATTCCATACTGACACAGTCCAGGTATTTCTGAAAACTCACTGATTTACCTAATTTGCTAATCGTCACAAGATTGTTCTTTGCCCAACACTAAAAGCTGGCAGCAGTGGGATTTGAACCCACGCCTCCAAAGAGACTGGAGCCTAAATCCAGCGCCTTAGACCGCTCGGCCATGCTACCTGGGTGAAAAGCGATAAAATGTCCTTGGAGTAAGGGAAGTATAGCTGATTTTATTTTAAAGTAGTGTATGTGTGCTAACGGGCATATCTCTCTCCAACAGGACAAAGCAATAATTCTGAGAATTGTCTTTTCCTAAACATCAAAATGTACAAGTATCATATGAAAAGATTAAAGGATAAGCTCATTTAAAAGTAAGCAAATCATTAAGCTACATGAGATAAGAATTTGAAAACCTCAGAGGTAGTGGAGGTGGCAGCAGAGGGATTCAAGCCCACACACCCAAAGAGACTGCAGCCTTAATCCAGCACATCTAGACTCCACGACCATGACACTGCAAATGCTTGCTCCATTAAATAGCAAAACTGTTCAGGTATTTCTGAAAACTCACTGATTTACCTAATTTGATCATCATCACAAGATTGTTCTTTGCACAACCCAATCTACTATTAAATTCGACTTTTCATGAACTTCCTGACTGCAAAAGCTGGCAGCAGTGGGATTTGAACCCACGCCTCCAAAGAGACTGGAGCCTTAATCCAGCGCCTTAGACCGCTCGGCCATGCTACCTGGATGACAGCCGTGTCAACTTCCTTGGAGTAAGGCAAGTATAGCTGATTTCATTTTAAAGTAGTGTATGTGTGGTAATGGGCATATCACTCTCCAAAAAGACAAAGCAATAATTCTGAGAATTGTCTTTTCCTAAACATCAAAATATACAAGTATCATATGAAAAGATTAAAGGATAAGCTCAGTAAAAAGTAAGCAAATCATTACGCTACATGAGATAAGAATTTGAAAACCTCCGAGGTAGTAAGAGTGGCACCAGCGGGATTCAAACCCACACACCCAAAGAGACTGCAACCTTAAACCAGCACATCTAGACCCCACGAACCATGTTGCTGCAAATGCTTCCTCGATTCCATACTGACACAGTCAAGGTATTTCTGAAAACTCACTGATTTACCTAATTTGCTAATCGTCACAAGATTGTTCTTTGCCCAACACTAAAAGCTGGCAGCAGTGGGATTTGAACCCACGCCTCCAAAGAGACTGGAGCCTAAATCCAGCGCCTTAGACCGCTCGGCCATGCTACCTGGGTGAAAAGCGATAAAATGTCCTTGGAGTAAGGGAAGTATAGCTGATTTTATTTTAAAGTAGTGTATGTGTGCTAACGGGCATATCTCTCTCCAACAGGACAAAGCAATAATTCTGAGAATTGTCTTTTCCTAAACATCAAAATGTACAAGTATCATATGAAAAGATTAAAGGATAAGCTCATTTAAAAGTAAGCAAATCATTAAGCTACATGAGATAAGAATTTGAAAACCTCAGAGGTAGTGGAGGTGGCAGCAGAGGGATTCAAGCCCACACACCCAAAGAGACTGCAGCCTTAATCCAGCACATCTAGACTCCACGACCATGACACTGCAAATGCTTGCTCCATTAAATAGCAAAACTGTTCAGGTATTTCTGAAAACTCACTGATTTACCTAATTTGATCATCATCACAAGATTGTTCTTTGCACAACCCAATCTACTATTAAATTCGACTTTTCATGAACTTCCTGACTGCAAAAGCTGGCAGCAGTGGGATTTGAACCCACGCCTCCAAAGAGACTGGAGCCTTAATCCAGCGCCTTAGACCGCTCGGCCATGCTACCTGGATGACAGCCGTGTCAACTTCCTTGGAGTAAGGCAAGTATAGCTGATTTCATTTTAAAGTAGTGTATGTGTGGTAATGGGCATATCACTCTCCAAAAAGACAAAGCAATAATTCTGAGAATTGTCTTTTCCTAAACATCAAAATATACAAGTATCATATGAAAAGATTAAAGGATAAGCTCAGTAAAAAGTAAGCAAATCATTACGCTACATGAGATAAGAATTTGAAAACCTCCGAGGTAGTAAGAGTGGCACCAGCGGGATTCAAACCCACACACCCAAAGAGACTGCAACCTTAAACCAGCACATCTAGACCCCACGAACCATGTTGCTGCAAATGCTTCCTCGATTCCATACTGACACAGTCCAGGTATTTCTGAAAACTCACTGATTTACCTAATTTGCTAATCGTCACAAGATTGTTCTTTGCCCAACACTAAAAGCTGGCAGCAGTGGGATTTGAACCCACGCCTCCAAAGAGACTGGAGCCTAAATCCAGCGCCTTAGACCGCTCGGCCATGCTACCTGGGTGAAAAGCGATAAAATGTCCTTGGAGTAAGGGAAGTATAGCTGATTTTATTTTAAAGTAGTGTATGTGTGCTAACGGGCATATCTCTCTCCAACAGGACAAAGCAATAATTCTGAGAATTGTCTTTTCCTAAACATCAAAATGTACAAGTATCATATGAAAAGATTAAAGGATAAGCTCATTTAAAAGTAAGCAAATCATTAAGCTACATGAGATAAGAATTTGAAAACCTCAGAGGTAGTGGAGGTGGCAGCAGAGGGATTCAAGCCCACACACCCAAAGAGACTGCAGCCTTAATCCAGCACATCTAGACTCCACGACCATGACACTGCAAATGCTTGCTCCATTAAATAGCAAAACTGTTCAGGTATTTCTGAAAACTCACTGATTTACCTAATTTGATCATCATCACAAGATTGTTCTTTGCACAACCCAATCTACTATTAAATTCGACTTTTCATGAACTTCCTGACTGCAAAAGCTGGCAGCAGTGGGATTTGAACCCACGCCTCCAAAGAGACTGGAGCCTTAATCCAGCGCCTTAGACCGCTCGGCCATGCTACCTGGATGACAGCCGTGTCAACTTCCTTGGAGTAAGGCAAGTATAGCTGATTTCATTTTAAAGTAGTGTATGTGTGGTAATGGGCATATCACTCTCCAAAAAGACAAAGCAATAATTCTGAGAATTGTCTTTTCCTAAACATCAAAATATACAAGTATCATATGAAAAGATTAAAGGATAAGCTCAGTAAAAAGTAAGCAAATCATTACGCTACATGAGATAAGAATTTGAAAACCTCCGAGGTAGTAAGAGTGGCACCAGCGGGATTCAAACCCACACACCCAAAGAGACTGCAACCTTAAACCAGCACATCTAGACCCCACGAACCATGTTGCTGCAAATGCTTCCTCGATTCCATACTGACACAGTCAAGGTATTTCTGAAAACTCACTGATTTACCTAATTTGCTAATCGTCACAAGATTGTTCTTTGCCCAACACTAAAAGCTGGCAGCAGTGGGATTTGAACCCACGCCTCCAAAGAGACTGGAGCCTAAATCCAGCGCCTTAGACCGCTCGGCCATGCTACCTGGGTGAAAAGCGATAAAATGTCCTTGGAGTAAGGGAAGTATAGCTGATTTTATTTTAAAGTAGTGTATGTGTGCTAACGGGCATATCTCTCTCCAACAGGACAAAGCAATAATTCTGAGAATTGTCTTTTCCTAAACATCAAAATGTACAAGTATCATATGAAAAGATTAAAGGATAAGCTCATTTAAAAGTAAGCAAATCATTAAGCTACATGAGATAAGAATTTGAAAACCTCAGAGGTAGTGGAGGTGGCAGCAGAGGGATTCAAGCCCACACACCCAAAGAGACTGCAGCCTTAATCCAGCACATCTAGACTCCACGACCATGACACTGCAAATGCTTGCTCCATTAAATAGCAAAACTGTTCAGGTATTTCTGAAAACTCACTGATTTACCTAATTTGATCATCATCACAAGATTGTTCTTTGCACAACCCAATCTACTATTAAATTCGACTTTTCATGAACTTCCTGACTGCAAAAGCTGGCAGCAGTGGGATTTGAACCCACGCCTCCAAAGAGACTGGAGCCTTAATCCAGCGCCTTAGACCGCTCGGCCATGCTACCTGGATGACAGCCGTGTCAACTTCCTTGGAGTAAGGCAAGTATAGCTGATTTCATTTTAAAGTAGTGTATGTGTGGTAATGGGCATATCACTCTCCAAAAAGACAAAGCAATAATTCTGAGAATTGTCTTTTCCTAAACATCAAAATATACAAGTATCATATGAAAAGATTAAAGGATAAGCTCAGTAAAAAGTAAGCAAATCATTACGCTACATGAGATAAGAATTTGAAAACCTCCGAGGTAGTAAGAGTGGCACCAGCGGGATTCAAACCCACACACCCAAAGAGACTGCAACCTTAAACCAGCACATCTAGACCCCACGAACCATGTTGCTGCAAATGCTTCCTCGATTCCATACTGACACAGTCCAGGTATTTCTGAAAACTCACTGATTTACCTAATTTGCTAATCGTCACAAGATTGTTCTTTGCCCAACACTAAAAGCTGGCAGCAGTGGGATTTGAACCCACGCCTCCAAAGAGACTGGAGCCTAAATCCAGCGCCTTAGACCGCTCGGCCATGCTACCTGGGTGAAAAGCGATAAAATGTCCTTGGAGTAAGGGAAGTATAGCTGATTTTATTTTAAAGTAGTGTATGTGTGCTAACGGGCATATCTCTCTCCAACAGGACAAAGCAATAATTCTGAGAATTGTCTTTTCCTAAACATCAAAATGTACAAGTATCATATGAAAAGATTAAAGGATAAGCTCATTTAAAAGTAAGCAAATCATTAAGCTACATGAGATAAGAATTTGAAAACCTCAGAGGTAGTGGAGGTGGCAGCAGAGGGATTCAAGCCCACACACCCAAAGAGACTGCAGCCTTAATCCAGCACATCTAGACTCCACGACCATGACACTGCAAATGCTTGCTCCATTAAATAGCAAAACTGTTCAGGTATTTCTGAAAACTCACTGATTTACCTAATTTGATCATCATCACAAGATTGTTCTTTGCACAACCCAATCTACTATTAAATTCGACTTTTCATGAACTTCCTGACTGCAAAAGCTGGCAGCAGTGGGATTTGAACCCACGCCTCCAAAGAGACTGGAGCCTTAATCCAGCGCCTTAGACCGCTCGGCCATGCTACCTGGATGACAGCCGTGTCAACTTCCTTGGAGTAAGGCAAGTATAGCTGATTTCATTTTAAAGTAGTGTATGTGTGGTAATGGGCATATCACTCTCCAAAAAGACAAAGCAATAATTCTGAGAATTGTCTTTTCCTAAACATCAAAATATACAAGTATCATATGAAAAGATTAAAGGATAAGCTCAGTAAAAAGTAAGCAAATCATTACGCTACATGAGATAAGAATTTGAAAACCTCCGAGGTAGTAAGAGTGGCACCAGCGGGATTCAAACCCACACACCCAAAGAGACTGCAACCTTAAACCAGCACATCTAGACCCCACGAACCATGTTGCTGCAAATGCTTCCTCGATTCCATACTGACACAGTCCAGGTATTTCTGAAAACTCACTGATTTACCTAATTTGCTAATCGTCACAAGATTGTTCTTTGCCCAACACTAAAAGCTGGCAGCAGTGGGATTTGAACCCACGCCTCCAAAGAGACTGGAGCCTAAATCCAGCGCCTTAGACCGCTCGGCCATGCTACCTGGGTGAAAAGCGATAAAATGTCCTTGGAGTAAGGGAAGTATAGCTGATTTTATTTTAAAGTAGTGTATGTGTGCTAACGGGCATATCTCTCTCCAACAGGACAAAGCAATAATTCTGAGAATTGTCTTTTCCTAAACATCAAAATGTACAAGTATCATATGAAAAGATTAAAGGATAAGCTCATTTAAAAGTAAGCAAATCATTAAGCTACATGAGATAAGAATTTGAAAACCTCAGAGGTAGTGGAGGTGGCAGCAGAGGGATTCAAGCCCACACACCCAAAGAGACTGCAGCCTTAATCCAGCACATCTAGACTCCACGACCATGACACTGCAAATGCTTGCTCCATTAAATAGCAAAACTGTTCAGGTATTTCTGAAAACTCACTGATTTACCTAATTTGATCATCATCACAAGATTGTTCTTTGCACAACCCAATCTACTATTAAATTCGACTTTTCATGAACTTCCTGACTGCAAAAGCTGGCAGCAGTGGGATTTGAACCCACGCCTCCAAAGAGACTGGAGCCTTAATCCAGCGCCTTAGACCGCTCGGCCATGCTACCTGGATGACAGCCGTGTCAACTTCCTTGGAGTAAGGCAAGTATAGCTGATTTCATTTTAAAGTAGTGTATGTGTGGTAATGGGCATATCACTCTCCAAAAAGACAAAGCAATAATTCTGAGAATTGTCTTTTCCTAAACATCAAAATATACAAGTATCATATGAAAAGATTAAAGGATAAGCTCAGTAAAAAGTAAGCAAATCATTACGCTACATGAGATAAGAATTTGAAAACCTCCGAGGTAGTAAGAGTGGCACCAGCGGGATTCAAACCCACACACCCAAAGAGACTGCAACCTTAAACCAGCACATCTAGACCCCACGAACCATGTTGCTGCAAATGCTTCCTCGATTCCATACTGACACAGTCCAGGTATTTCTGAAAACTCACTGATTTACCTAATTTGCTAATCGTCACAAGATTGTTCTTTGCCCAACACTAAAAGCTGGCAGCAGTGGGATTTGAACCCACGCCTCCAAAGAGACTGGAGCCTAAATCCAGCGCCTTAGACCGCTCGGCCATGCTACCTGGGTGAAAAGCGATAAAATGTCCTTGGAGTAAGGGAAGTATAGCTGATTTTATTTTAAAGTAGTGTATGTGTGCTAACGGGCATATCTCTCTCCAACAGGACAAAGCAATAATTCTGAGAATTGTCTTTTCCTAAACATCAAAATGTACAAGTATCATATGAAAAGATTAAAGGATAAGCTCATTTAAAAGTAAGCAAATCATTAAGCTACATGAGATAAGAATTTGAAAACCTCAGAGGTAGTGGAGGTGGCAGCAGAGGGATTCAAGCCCACACACCCAAAGAGACTGCAGCCTTAATCCAGCACATCTAGACTCCACGACCATGACACTGCAAATGCTTGCTCCATTAAATAGCAAAACTGTTCAGGTATTTCTGAAAACTCACTGATTTACCTAATTTGATCATCATCACAAGATTGTTCTTTGCACAACCCAATCTACTATTAAATTCGACTTTTCATGAACTTCCTGACTGCAAAAGCTGGCAGCAGTGGGATTTGAACCCACGCCTCCAAAGAGACTGGAGCCTTAATCCAGCGCCTTAGACCGCTCGGCCATGCTACCTGGATGACAGCCGTGTCAACTTCCTTGGAGTAAGGCAAGTATAGCTGATTTCATTTTAAAGTAGTGTATGTGTGGTAATGGGCATATCACTCTCCAAAAAGACAAAGCAATAATTCTGAGAATTGTCTTTTCCTAAACATCAAAATATACAAGTATCATATGAAAAGATTAAAGGATAAGCTCAGTAAAAAGTAAGCAAATCATTACGCTACATGAGATAAGAATTTGAAAACCTCCGAGGTAGTAAGAGTGGCACCAGCGGGATTCAAACCCACACACCCAAAGAGACTGCAACCTTAAACCAGCACATCTAGACCCCACGAACCATGTTGCTGCAAATGCTTCCTCGATTCCATACTGACACAGTCCAGGTATTTCTGAAAACTCACTGATTTACCTAATTTGCTAATCGTCACAAGATTGTTCTTTGCCCAACACTAAAAGCTGGCAGCAGTGGGATTTGAACCCACGCCTCCAAAGAGACTGGAGCCTAAATCCAGCGCCTTAGACCGCTCGGCCATGCTACCTGGGTGAAAAGCGATAAAATGTCCTTGGAGTAAGGGAAGTATAGCTGATTTTATTTTAAAGTAGTGTATGTGTGCTAACGGGCATATCTCTCTCCAACAGGACAAAGCAATAATTCTGAGAATTGTCTTTTCCTAAACATCAAAATGTACAAGTATCATATGAAAAGATTAAAGGATAAGCTCATTTAAAAGTAAGCAAATCATTAAGCTACATGAGATAAGAATTTGAAAACCTCAGAGGTAGTGGAGGTGGCAGCAGAGGGATTCAAGCCCACACACCCAAAGAGACTGCAGCCTTAATCCAGCACATCTAGACTCCACGACCATGACACTGCAAATGCTTGCTCCATTAAATAGCAAAACTGTTCAGGTATTTCTGAAAACTCACTGATTTACCTAATTTGATCATCATCACAAGATTGTTCTTTGCACAACCCAATCTACTATTAAATTCGACTTTTCATGAACTTCCTGACTGCAAAAGCTGGCAGCAGTGGGATTTGAACCCACGCCTCCAAAGAGACTGGAGCCTTAATCCAGCGCCTTAGACCGCTCGGCCATGCTACCTGGATGACAGCCGTGTCAACTTCCTTGGAGTAAGGCAAGTATAGCTGATTTCATTTTAAAGTAGTGTATGTGTGGTAATGGGCATATCACTCTCCAAAAAGACAAAGCAATAATTCTGAGAATTGTCTTTTCCTAAACATCAAAATATACAAGTATCATATGAAAAGATTAAAGGATAAGCTCAGTAAAAAGTAAGCAAATCATTACGCTACATGAGATAAGAATTTGAAAACCTCCGAGGTAGTAAGAGTGGCACCAGCGGGATTCAAACCCACACACCCAAAGAGACTGCAACCTTAAACCAGCACATCTAGACCCCACGAACCATGTTGCTGCAAATGCTTCCTCGATTCCATACTGACACAGTCCAGGTATTTCTGAAAACTCACTGATTTACCTAATTTGCTAATCGTCACAAGATTGTTCTTTGCCCAACACTAAAAGCTGGCAGCAGTGGGATTTGAACCCACGCCTCCAAAGAGACTGGAGCCTAAATCCAGCGCCTTAGACCGCTCGGCCATGCTACCTGGGTGAAAAGCGATAAAATGTCCTTGGAGTAAGGGAAGTATAGCTGATTTTATTTTAAAGTAGTGTATGTGTGCTAACGGGCATATCTCTCTCCAACAGGACAAAGCAATAATTCTGAGAATTGTCTTTTCCTAAACATCAAAATGTACAAGTATCATATGAAAAGATTAAAGGATAAGCTCATTTAAAAGTAAGCAAATCATTAAGCTACATGAGATAAGAATTTGAAAACCTCAGAGGTAGTGGAGGTGGCAGCAGAGGGATTCAAGCCCACACACCCAAAGAGACTGCAGCCTTAATCCAGCACATCTAGACTCCACGACCATGACACTGCAAATGCTTGCTCCATTAAATAGCAAAACTGTTCAGGTATTTCTGAAAACTCACTGATTTACCTAATTTGATCATCATCACAAGATTGTTCTTTGCACAACCCAATCTACTATTAAATTCGACTTTTCATGAACTTCCTGACTGCAAAAGCTGGCAGCAGTGGGATTTGAACCCACGCCTCCAAAGAGACTGGAGCCTTAATCCAGCGCCTTAGACCGCTCGGCCATGCTACCTGGATGACAGCCGTGTCAACTTCCTTGGAGTAAGGCAAGTATAGCTGATTTCATTTTAAAGTAGTGTATGTGTGGTAATGGGCATATCACTCTCCAAAAAGACAAAGCAATAATTCTGAGAATTGTCTTTTCCTAAACATCAAAATATACAAGTATCATATGAAAAGATTAAAGGATAAGCTCAGTAAAAAGTAAGCAAATCATTACGCTACATGAGATAAGAATTTGAAAACCTCCGAGGTAGTAAGAGTGGCACCAGCGGGATTCAAACCCACACACCCAAAGAGACTGCAACCTTAAACCAGCACATCTAGACCCCACGAACCATGTTGCTGCAAATGCTTCCTCGATTCCATACTGACACAGTCCAGGTATTTCTGAAAACTCACTGATTTACCTAATTTGCTAATCGTCACAAGATTGTTCTTTGCCCAACACTAAAAGCTGGCAGCAGTGGGATTTGAACCCACGCCTCCAAAGAGACTGGAGCCTAAATCCAGCGCCTTAGACCGCTCGGCCATGCTACCTGGGTGAAAAGCGATAAAATGTCCTTGGAGTAAGGGAAGTATAGCTGATTTTATTTTAAAGTAGTGTATGTGTGCTAACGGGCATATCTCTCTCCAACAGGACAAAGCAATAATTCTGAGAATTGTCTTTTCCTAAACATCAAAATGTACAAGTATCATATGAAAAGATTAAAGGATAAGCTCATTTAAAAGTAAGCAAATCATTAAGCTACATGAGATAAGAATTTGAAAACCTCAGAGGTAGTGGAGGTGGCAGCAGAGGGATTCAAGCCCACACACCCAAAGAGACTGCAGCCTTAATCCAGCACATCTAGACTCCACGACCATGACACTGCAAATGCTTGCTCCATTAAATAGCAAAACTGTTCAGGTATTTCTGAAAACTCACTGATTTACCTAATTTGA
The DNA here is from genome assembly GCF_048569485.1 of Anomaloglossus baeobatrachus. Classification (NCBI taxonomy): domain Eukaryota; kingdom Metazoa; phylum Chordata; class Amphibia; order Anura; family Aromobatidae; genus Anomaloglossus; species Anomaloglossus baeobatrachus. Next base: position 286,793,959 of record NC_134357.1, on the reverse strand, counting down.
TCATCATCACAAGATTGTTCTTTGCACAACCCAATCTACTATTAAATTCGACTTTTCATGAACTTCCTGACTGCAAAAGCTGGCAGCAGTGGGATTTGAACCCACGCCTCCAAAGAGACTGGAGCCTTAATCCAGCGCCTTAGACCGCTCGGCCATGCTACCTGGATGACAGCCGTGTCAACTTCCTTGGAGTAAGGCAAGTATAGCTGATTTCATTTTAAAGTAGTGTATGTGTGGTAATGGGCATATCACTCTCCAAAAAGACAAAGCAATAATTCTGAGAATTGTCTTTTCCTAAACATCAAAATATACAAGTATCATATGAAAAGATTAAAGGATAAGCTCAGTAAAAAGTAAGCAAATCATTACGCTACATGAGATAAGAATTTGAAAACCTCCGAGGTAGTAAGAGTGGCACCAGCGGGATTCAAACCCACACACCCAAAGAGACTGCAACCTTAAACCAGCACATCTAGACCCCACGAACCATGTTGCTGCAAATGCTTCCTCGATTCCATACTGACACAGTCAAGGTATTTCTGAAAACTCACTGATTTACCTAATTTGCTAATCGTCACAAGATTGTTCTTTGCCCAACACTAAAAGCTGGCAGCAGTGGGATTTGAACCCACGCCTCCAAAGAGACTGGAGCCTAAATCCAGCGCCTTAGACCGCTCGGCCATGCTACCTGGGTGAAAAGCGATAAAATGTCCTTGGAGTAAGGGAAGTATAGCTGATTTTATTTTAAAGTAGTGTATGTGTGCTAACGGGCATATCTCTCTCCAACAGGACAAAGCAATAATTCTGAGAATTGTCTTTTCCTAAACATCAAAATGTACAAGTATCATATGAAAAGATTAAAGGATAAGCTCATTTAAAAGTAAGCAAATCATTAAGCTACATGAGATAAGAATTTGAAAACCTCAGAGGTAGTGGAGGTGGCAGCAGAGGGATTCAAGCCCACACACCCAAAGAGACTGCAGCCTTAATCCAGCACATCTAGACTCCACGACCATGACACTGCAAATGCTTGCTCCATTAAATAGCAAAACTGTTCAGGTATTTCTGAAAACTCACTGATTTACCTAATTTGATCATCATCACAAGATTGTTCTTTGCACAACCCAATCTACTATTAAATTCGACTTTTCATGAACTTCCTGACTGCAAAAGCTGGCAGCAGTGGGATTTGAACCCACGCCTCCAAAGAGACTGGAGCCTTAATCCAGCGCCTTAGACCGCTCGGCCATGCTACCTGGATGACAGCCGTGTCAACTTCCTTGGAGTAAGGCAAGTATAGCTGATTTCATTTTAAAGTAGTGTATGTGTGGTAATGGGCATATCACTCTCCAAAAAGACAAAGCAATAATTCTGAGAATTGTCTTTTCCTAAACATCAAAATATACAAGTATCATATGAAAAGATTAAAGGATAAGCTCAGTAAAAAGTAAGCAAATCATTACGCTACATGAGATAAGAATTTGAAAACCTCCGAGGTAGTAAGAGTGGCACCAGCGGGATTCAAACCCACACACCCAAAGAGACTGCAACCTTAAACCAGCACATCTAGACCCCACGAACCATGTTGCTGCAAATGCTTCCTCGATTCCATACTGACACAGTCCAGGTATTTCTGAAAACTCACTGATTTACCTAATTTGCTAATCGTCACAAGATTGTTCTTTGCCCAACACTAAAAGCTGGCAGCAGTGGGATTTGAACCCACGCCTCCAAAGAGACTGGAGCCTAAATCCAGCGCCTTAGACCGCTCGGCCATGCTACCTGGGTGAAAAGCGATAAAATGTCCTTGGAGTAAGGGAAGTATAGCTGATTTTATTTTAAAGTAGTGTATGTGTGCTAACGGGCATATCTCTCTCCAACAGGACAAAGCAATAATTCTGAGAATTGTCTTTTCCTAAACATCAAAATGTACAAGTATCATATGAAAAGATTAAAGGATAAGCTCATTTAAAAGTAAGCAAATCATTAAGCTACATGAGATAAGAATTTGAAAACCTCAGAGGTAGTGGAGGTGGCAGCAGAGGGATTCAAGCCCACACACCCAAAGAGACTGCAGCCTTAATCCAGCACATCTAGACTCCACGACCATGACACTGCAAATGCTTGCTCCATTAAATAGCAAAACTGTTCAGGTATTTCTGAAAACTCACTGATTTACCTAATTTGATCATCATCACAAGATTGTTCTTTGCACAACCCAATCTACTATTAAATTCGACTTTTCATGAACTTCCTGACTGCAAAAGCTGGCAGCAGTGGGATTTGAACCCACGCCTCCAAAGAGACTGGAGCCTTAATCCAGCGCCTTAGACCGCTCGGCCATGCTACCTGGATGACAGCCGTGTCAACTTCCTTGGAGTAAGGCAAGTATAGCTGATTTCATTTTAAAGTAGTGTATGTGTGGTAATGGGCATATCACTCTCCAAAAAGACAAAGCAATAATTCTGAGAATTGTCTTTTCCTAAACATCAAAATATACAAGTATCATATGAAAAGATTAAAGGATAAGCTCAGTAAAAAGTAAGCAAATCATTACGCTACATGAGATAAGAATTTGAAAACCTCCGAGGTAGTAAGAGTGGCACCAGCGGGATTCAAACCCACACACCCAAAGAGACTGCAACCTTAAACCAGCACATCTAGACCCCACGAACCATGTTGCTGCAAATGCTTCCTCGATTCCATACTGACACAGTCAAGGTATTTCTGAAAACTCACTGATTTACCTAATTTGCTAATCGTCACAAGATTGTTCTTTGCCCAACACTAAAAGCTGGCAGCAGTGGGATTTGAACCCACGCCTCCAAAGAGACTGGAGCCTAAATCCAGCGCCTTAGACCGCTCGGCCATGCTACCTGGGTGAAAAGCGATAAAATGTCCTTGGAGTAAGGGAAGTATAGCTGATTTTATTTTAAAGTAGTGTATGTGTGCTAACGGGCATATCTCTCTCCAACAGGACAAAGCAATAATTCTGAGAATTGTCTTTTCCTAAACATCAAAATGTACAAGTATCATATGAAAAGATTAAAGGATAAGCTCATTTAAAAGTAAGC